>NC_143053.1:5332857-5488928 GCF_052426305.1 Pelodiscus sinensis
TACCGGGGGTACTTATAATTTTTTTTAAAGGGGCACTTTATAAAAAAAAGGTTGAGAAACACTGATCTAGTCTAATCCCCTGTTCCAAGCAGCACCAACCCCAACTCAACCATCCCAGCCAGGGCTTTGTCAAGCCGGGACTTCAAAGATGGAGATTCCACCCCCTCCCTAGGGAACCCATCCCAGTGCTTCCCCACCCTCCTAGGGAAAAAGTTTGTCCTAATATCCAACCTAGACCTCCCCCACTGTAACTTGAGACCATTTTTCCTCCTTCTGTCATCTGTCACCAGCCTCTCTCCATCCTCTTTGGAACCCCTCTTCAGGTAGGTGAAAGCTGTTGTCAAATCCCCCCTTGCTCTTCTCTTCTGTAGACTAAATAAACCCAAATCTCTCAGCCTCTCCTCATAAGTCATGTGTTCCAGCCCCCTCATAATCTGCTGCTTAGCTAGTCAGCCTCCAGTCTGTAGCAGTGCATGCAATTCTCCTGTCTCTGTAGGATGCTGCAGGACTCTACACTTGTCCTTGTTGAACCCCATCAGATTTCTTTTGGCCCAATCCTCTAATTTGTCCAGGTCGGTGTGGACCCGATTCCTGCCCTCCAGCAGAGCAACTTCTGCCCCCAGTTTAGTGTCATCTGTGAACTTGCTGAGGGTGCAACCCATCCTCTCGTGCAGATCATTAAAGAAGATGTTGAATGAAACCAGCCCCAGGGCCAACCCCTGGTAACCAGGCTGCAAGGCCCTGTCCTCTGCCCCATTTTTCTTCCCCTCTCTACCAGGCTCTGCCCCTGCCCTATTTGTTCTCTTGAGGCCCTGCCCAATTTTCCCAAGTCCCACCCCTGATCCAACACTTCCCCCAAACCCGCTCCCCATTGCTCACCTCCCTTCCTTCCTTCTTGCTCACTGAACATTTTTGTGGGTCTTGCCTGCAAGTAAGTGGACATCTTTGGGGTGAAGGGAGGGAATAGTTCTGGTTATTACCAGTTAGAAAGGTGGCAACTGACAACCCTTAACTGGACTGCAGCAAGTAACAGAGAAGTTACATGTAACTTTTGCTCCTTCCATAACCATCAGCATCCAGGCACCCCCAGGTACAAATGGGGGTCAGGGAGGGAAAGAGAGGAGCCATCTGCACCCTGAAGGATTATGCAATTGAATCCACGGGTTGTATGAAATATTATGTTTAAAAATATGTCATGTAAGATCTCTGATAAAAGTCTGTAAAGGTCTGAAGCCCCTGGTCATTCGGAGATAAATTCATACTCACTGTCTGTACATGTACGTGCTGGGGTTTGTAAAACTGCGTTCATCATTTGTGTGGGGAGCCGGTATGCATTGGTAGCTGGCTTTTAAGCCAGCCCCTGCTTTTTATCAGTTCCCACGGAGCCACCTGCCTCCAAACTCCCAGGCTGCTGCCTCTGATTCAGAGGCAGCAGCCAGGGCAGCAGGTGGGAGCTGCCTGCCCCCACATGTAACCTCTGAAATTTTCAGTGAGTACACAATTACTTACTGAAATGCATTTTAACATCCCTAGAACTAACCCACCTTGCTGAAGGAGTTAAACTCATCTTTGAAGACCTTTACTAAAGGAGAAAGGCATTTGAAGGGTTTGTCCTCACAGATTTCAGCCCAGGCCTCTGGTTTGAACGATGCATGGGAGGAAGTGTCAACATTCAGTTTTGCCAACAAAATATCCAAGAACGAGAGATTTCAAAGTTACTCAGCACTTACCCCCTGACATTTTGGAATGGTGGCACCAGCCATCCCAGGTGTCTCATGAACCAACCTGGGGGTGAACTGCAAAGGAGTTCCTCTCAGAGGGTATGTCTACACTACCACCCTAGTTCGAACTAGGGTGGTAATGTAGGCAACCGGAGTTGCAAATGAAGCTCGGGATTTGAATTTTCTGGGCTTCATTTGCATAAAGCCGGGCGCCGCCATTTTTAAATGTCCGCTAGTGTCTTCCCCTGCCGATCAGGGAGGAAGGGGAAAGTGCTCAGCTTGTGCCACCTCCGCCTTCTCGCTCCTGGCAAAGGTGCCATTTTGGGGGGAGGGGAGGAGTAGGGGAAGGAGGTGGCAGCCAGGCACACAGGGACCCGGCTTGTTTTTCTTCCCATGCCCCTGATGATAAGGGAACGGAGAGGGAGGGGAAGTACTTGGGCCGGAGGGGGGAGGGGTGCACGCCCCTCACTCCTGGCTGGTGAAGGAAGGGGTAGAGAAGTAATTCATGGAATCTGAGTATTTTCCCCTCACTCACTTGTTGTCATGGCAACAGGAAGACAAGGAATCCACATCCCGGTACCCAGGGCTGCTGCCCGCTCTCCCAGAACGATGCCCCTGGCTCCTGAGGGGAGGCCAGAGGAGGATGCAGCAACCTGTGAACTTTCCCTTCGCTCCCTGAGAATCAGAGGAAGAAGAGCAGCAGTGACTCAGTAGGTGTGGTTGCAGCTCCCCCCTCCCAAAATGCCACCCTTGCCCCCCCCCTCACCCTCCAATCCTGGGCCCCTCCCCCCCCAGCCCTGACTCCTGAACTGCCCCCATCCTCCTGCCCTAGGCCCCCTAGGCGCTAAATGCAACCGCCCTCTCTTCTTGAGGCACCTTGCTGGCCATGCAGTTGCTGCCTCCCAAAAGCGTCCCCATTATTTTGTGCTTGGTGTCTTTCCTCCTACCTGGCCTGGAGCTGGCGCTCTGGCTCCTGACTCCCTACCCGACGGGCTGCTCCGTCCCCCGGAGCCCCACGCTCGCTGACTCCCTGGGTGCTGCCTGGTGATCCCCACATGGCCAACACGCTGGTCTGACTCCCACCTGGCCTGCTGCTGGGGACTCCTGCCAGCTGCCTGTGTTCCCCCCTGCCTGCCCCCCAGTTCCCACTGCTGCCTGCCCCACGCCTTGGTGTGTGGTCCATGGGCAGCTGGAGGCGCCCAGCAGCCTGCCAGGCCAGGAGGGAGATCGTGGCACTGGGTGCTGGGGGGTCAAGGGCGAGCCAGGGGTTCTGGGGGGGGGCACATTTCGATTCCCCCCCCCCGACTCTACCAGACTTTTCTGCCCCCTGTGAGTTTGTAACTTCGCACCCGCACTGAGGGCAGCGCCCAGGGGCCTGGCCAGGCCCGGGGGCAGAGGCAGGGAGCGGGGTCCCCACGCCCCGGCTGCGGCTGGAACCCGGGTGGCCAGGGCGCAGCATCCCCGGATTAGCCGCGAGAGCCGGGACCGCTCTGCGCCGCCGCGTGTGCAGCCCGCCCGGCCCCCGCGCCTCCTCTCCTGCAGCGGGGAAACGAAACCGAAGCCCATTGAACGACCCCCCCGCGGGGCAGCGATTCCTGCGTCGGAGCCGCCCCCCCCCCTGCTCCGCCCCTCGCTTCAAAAGCTCCCCCCGGAGCAAGCGCCGGCCACACCCCGCCCTGCAGCTGCGGCTCAGTCCCCGAGCGCGCAGCCTGCCCGGACCCGGCGGAGATGAAGGCTTTTCTGCTCGCCCTGCTGGCGGCGGCGCTGTGCGCGGAGCCAGGTGAGGGGGGGGGGGTGGCAGCCCCATTGCAATGCTGCTGCCCCGCTTTGCAGCTCCCCCGCCCCCCGTGGCCGGTGCATGGGCTGAGGGGGATACGCAGAGCGCGGGCCCCACAAGGGATCCCCCTGGGGATGGCGCGTGCACGCGGGGCCCCGCGGCGGGACCGTTTCCAAGCGCGAGCTGGGCAGGGGGGAGGGGCGCGAGAAGCCGTTGCAAACGGCTGGCGGTTGCCTCGAGGCGCCGCGCGCCCCTGGCGGCAGGGGGCAGGGGGGGGGGGGGTGGGGGGTTGAACGACTCCGCGCGCGCGCTCCTCAGTCCTTAGGCCCGGATTGCCCTGGGGGCGGGGGGCAGCGCGCGAGGTCTCCTCCCCCTCCCCCCGTGGCCGCGCGGGAACCGCCAACCGTTCCAAACGGCGAAGTGCCGCGCGCCCCTGGTAGGGGCGGGGCGAGAGGCCAGAGACTCCCCCTCCCCCCCTGCTTTGCCCCTAGAGCGAGCAGCCCCCCCTTCTGCTCGAGGCCCCGCCCCTTAGGGGGCAGTGGCGACCTCTGCCAAAATTGGGGCAGTGGCCCCTCTGCAAACAGTGGTGCCCACCCCTGGGTTAATGGGCATGCATCACTTCCCTGGGGGATGCTTACCTGTTTGGGGGGGGCTGGAGCAGCCTGCTTGGGGGGGGGCTACTCCAGACCCATAGCGGGTGGGGTCCAGTGCACTTGGGTCAGGGGGCTCCAGCCTGGCTGTGGCAGGGAGGGGAGCTGTAAACCGGCCGGTTAACGCATTACACAAGATTTGGCATCGCTATGGCGCTGCCCCCCCAGATGCGCCGTGTCCCCCGCCCTAGCATCATGCACAGCCTGGTTTCAGTCGGGGAAGCACAGCCGGCCTGTTCTTTTCCAAGCCCCAGTCTGTATG
Organism: Pelodiscus sinensis; assembly: GCF_052426305.1. NCBI lineage: Eukaryota > Metazoa > Chordata > Testudines > Trionychidae > Pelodiscus > Pelodiscus sinensis. Next base: position 5,337,268 of record NC_143053.1, read on the forward strand.
TGATCAAACTCCGCCCGGAGCCTGATGGAAACCTACTGTCCCTTGCACCTGGACAGCAGACCCCCTTCGCCCGGCAGATGTGGTTGCTGCAGGTGGCCTTGTCCCAGAGCAACCGGGATATTCCTTTGGCCGTGCAAGGAGCCTTTCCCCAGGAACTCCCTTGCTTCAGCTGATGCTAACTTGCAGACATACCGTGGTGCTGAAGTGCCAAGTACCAGGCTCTTGAAGGAGCCCAGTGATGTGGAGGAAACTGACAGTGCTGGCGTGGGCAGTAACGGCTTGACCTGCTGCCCAGAAGTCTTTCCACTGCCTGCATTGGTTTGTAAGGCCTTATCTGAGCGCTGCTCTTTGCAAGGTCAGATTCCACAAGTCTTATCTAAGGCATTTCCTGAGGATTGGGTGGGATCTCAGGAGTTCTTAGTAGCTGTGCCCCAAAAAGCGTTTTTCCCTTGCGAATTCTTCCTGTGATTGGCATCGATTGTTGTTCCCCTTTGCACTGCTTAGGTTCTTTGCTCTGTAGTTCCGCTGAATCCTTCTTATGCCAACAGCCTCCTGAAATCATTCCTCCCTCTCCGTCATGTTCTCTATTTTTAGACAGTTTTCATGAGCTCTTCTTGTTTTTAGTGTCATGTCCTAATGCCGGCATTTGATGTGGCACCGGGTGACATTTTGATGAAAAAACTTGCATGATATAAAATAGGGATGTGAAACCTTTTTTGGGTCTGAAAAATCAGTCAGGCCGAGCCACACACAAGTGAACAGCCAAACCCTGCTCCCCCCTCCCTTCCCAAAAAACACCAGCCCCTCACTGACGCGGTCCTGATGAGGAGAAAGACCCTTCCCACTTTCCCCTGGCACACCAGAGCCTGGGACGGGGGCCCAGCCTAGTAGATTTTGTGTGCTTCAGCCCTGTGGAAAGATGGAAGGTTGGCTGAAGCACCAGTGAGGGCTCCTCAGTGTTGGGGGAGGAGCCGTGGGCCTCGGGGGCCAGATCCAAGGAAGCTGTGGGCCCCATCTGGCCCCCAGGCCTGAGGTTCCCCATCCCTGATCTAAACTGAGCATGGCACGTGTGGACTGAGGCGGTGCCTACGCTAGAGAGCTTGCAGCACTGCTGTGCCCAGGCAGCCGCACCACTGTAAGGTCTCCTGTGATAACTGCTGCATGCCAACGGGAGAGACCTGTCCTGTCGATGGAATTAAGTCCCCCGCCAACGAGCCAGGGTAGGCTGTGTTTGGGTCACGGGGAGAGACAGCCCTGTTTGCACCAGCACTTAAGGCAGCAGGGTGATGGACTTCGTTCATGGGAGTTCTTTCACACCATTGTGCAGCGTGCATTTTGCTGGCATGACTGGTAGTGTAGGCCTGGCTTAGAAGCCGGCTGATTGCTAGGGGTCACAGTGTAATTGTAAATGGGGCGTCTTCAATGGGTCGGGGTGTCTCAAGAGGGGATCAGTTTGCAGCCCTAGGCTATTTAACATTGTTATCTGAGACCTGGAAGAAAACCACATGGCTGATACAAAAGCTGTGGGATGGGTAATCAGGGCCATCCCTAGCAAAGCTGATGCCTTAGGCAGCCCCGCATCTGCACCCCTCCTGGCCCTTCTGTGGGGAACGGGCTGTGGGGATAGAAGCTGTGGGGTGCGGGGGTAGAAACTGTGGGGTGCGGGAGCAGTCTGCAGGGCAGAGAGGCTCCCTTGCAGCCTCGGTAGCAGGCACGAGATGTAGAGGGTGGTGAGCAGCCTGGGCGTGTGGACAGAAGGACTCAGGAGGAGCAGTGGGTGCCACGTCTCTCTCGCCCACAGCATGGTTGCCCATTGCTTCTCCTGAGTCCTCCGGTCCACAGGCTCACATCCCTCGCTGCTGCCTGAGCAGTGGGTGGTCAGGAGCTGGCACTGAGCACATGTTTGGGGGGCTGGCCACTGGAGGGATATGCAGCTGTATAGTTTTCATATAAGTAGGGATTAGGTAGGTGAATGGTTAACTTGTTAGCGGGTAAACATCACCCTTACTAGGTTGTGCTTACCTGTTATGGTTAACAGGCATGGTCAGCGGGCATTCCAGCCTGGCCAGAGCAGTCTCTGCTTCATTTCATCGGTTAACTAGTTAAACACGATGTTTAACCAGTTAACTGATTACCTGGGATTTTATATGCCTAAGGCTACGTCTAAACTAGGAGCCTCTTCTGCAAGAGGAAATGCAAATGAAGCACTCATTTGCATATGTCACACTCTCATTTCCATTTCCTCTTCCTTTCCCTTTTGCGCAAGAGCCGTTCTTTCTTATTTTCCTCTCCCTCCACACACACTTTTTCTCCCCCACAGTTGAGCCCATGGGGCCCCAATCCCTGGGCTGGTCCTCTGACCCCAGGACAGCCCCCCTCTCAACCTCAGATCCCAGCTCCTCCCCATCTCTGGTCCAGGCCCTCCTTCAAGCACTGGGCTAGGCCCAGCCCGTGACCTTGGGCCAGCCTGGGCATGCCAGCTGGAGGCCTGAGTGGTCCCTGCTTTCCCCCAGGACCGGACTTGGACAATACCAGGTAAGTCTGCTAGGGTATGTCTACACTACCCCGCTAGTTCGAACTAGCGGGGTAATGTAGGCATACCGCACTTGCAAATGAAGCCCGGGATTTGAATTTCCCGGGCTTCATTTGCATAAGCCGGGCGCCGCCATTTTTAAATCCCGGCTACACGCGGCACGAACTAGGTAGTTTGGACTAGGCTTCCAAGTTCGAACTACCGTTACTCCTAGAGCAGCCTCTGCCCGTGGCCAGCCCAGGCCGTTGCGGACAGGGGTTGCTTTGCCGCAGCAGCCCCTGTCCACAGAAGGGGGGCCCAGTTCACCACTGGGATTCCCCATAGACTGGCTGCTGCTGGAGTCTTCCGCCTGCCTTCCCCCCTCTCCCCTGGTGCTGCTGACTCTGATAGAGGCAGTAGTGGGGGTGGGGGGTGCAGAAGAAGGCAGCACAGAAGAGCCAGTGCTGGGGGGAAATGGGCTTTTAAGCCTTCTCCCCCCTGCACCAGCTCCTATTTCCTCACCTCCTTGCTGCCTCTGATGCAGAGGCGTGGGGTGGGGAGCGAGTAATCAAGTACCCGGCTCCACTACTCACTTACATCCCTAGAACAATTTACTCAGGATCTCGGGGGAGTTTTCATCACCTGTAACTTTTAAATTAAAAATTGGAATTTTTTGTAAAAGCTCTGCTGTAGGAATTGTTTTGACCTGTGTTAAATAGGTGGTCAGGCTAGATGTTTACACTAACCTTCAAAAGCGGCAAGGAGTCCTGTGGCACCTTAAAGACTAACCGAAGTGTTGGAGCATAAGCTTTCGTGGGCAAAGACCCACTTCGTCAGATGCATGTAGTGGAAATTTCCAGAGGCAGGTCACGAAGTGGGTCTTTGCCCACGAAAGCTTATGCTCCAACACTTTGGTTAGTCTATAAGGTGCCACAGGACTCCTTGCCTCTTTTGCAGATTCAGACTAACACGGCTACTCCTCTGATACTTTACACCAATCTTATGAATCTAGTTCAGACATTTAATTGTACGTATTAGAGGAGGAGGAAGAAGCCACAGTTATGATTCAGAGCCCATTTTGCCAGCTTACAAACATATTAAAAAGCAGTTCCTGTCCTGAAGATTTTACAGTCCACATTAAGACACAGTATAATAAGTGGGTTGAATGCATAATTGGATGGGGCTGGGATAGGGTTGCTGTGGGAGGAACACAGATTAGCCACATAGCAATTGGATAGTTTCGGGTCCAAGGATACTTGAAAAATGCACATACACATATATATATATATATATAAAATGTAAAAAATATTCAGATCAGTAATTGCTGTGGGCAGAAATAGAACAGTGTTGTAAATTGCCCCGGCTACATGAGTATTTGGCATCATGGAAAAAAATCATTTTCCTCTCCCCTTTAGCTGTGTTTGTCAGTTTTGATCTGTCAGATGTATAGACACTTTTGGCTCATGCATCCTCAGAATTGTTTACATGTGTTCGTAAAATGTTTTTTAGTGAAAGGAAGGGTGATCCGGTTGGTCTAGCACTGGGGTAGGACTTGGGACTCCTAGGTTTAAATTCCTGTTCTGTTACAAACTTCCTGCATGTCTTTGGGAGAGTTAGTTAACCTCAGTGGGTCTCTGTTTCCCTCTATGTAAAATCAGGGGTGTTGTGAGGATAAATACTCAAATGGTTCTGAGGTGCTCAGATGCTATGGCTGTGGGGGGCAATCTAAGAACATGAGCTAGATTAAGGGTGATGAGTCCGTAGGAATGATCTGGCACTGACATTTTGACTTGATGCTACCGTGTTTGGAACTATATAGTCTTGTTATGAAGTGATGGGCGTGGAGCTGTTGGGAAGACTGGTCTCGGCTTGTTCTAGCTGCGTTCCTCTCCAGAACGCCCACTCTTATAGTTCAGTTAGTCTGTCTTACTAAAAGCATCTCTTGTTTTTCTGCTTTGACCCTGCCCTGCTAGGGGCCCTAGGCATGACCCAGGGCTTCAATACACTAGGAGCTGTATAAACACAGCACAAATATCTTAACACTCTGCGTGCTCAGTAATAGTAGTTGGAGTGCAGCTGGGCCAATAAGCCCACACAATGTCTGTATTAAAAAAAAAGATCCATCAAGAAACATTCACTCCTGCGTTCAACTGCTGATCAGAGCCCTGTTCTGCCTGTACGCATGTTGCTGAGGAGTATTTCAAAATCTTGCTCTTCTTTTCATCAGCTAGACAAGAAGCAGAATAGTAGGTGTGGGCTTCATGGAGGGTGCTGGAGCTGTTGTGCCAGTGGAGAGCAGGCTAGGTCAAGGTGACTTAGGGGGAGAGAGCCCCATGTTTACCATGACCTATATGCCATGTGGCCTCTTGTCTAATCATGCCCCAGCTCTTGCTGGAACGTGGGACATTAGTACATGTGTTAGCCAAAGCTGAGATCAGAGGGTGTCCTGCCGACAGTATGGCCGTTCTTATGTTCTTATGCTGCCAATTGGAATTGTTCGTTTCATATCAACATGTTGTGCTGCTGAGATGCCGAGGTTCAAACTCTGAAGGTGACCAGTGAAGGTGGTTACATAAAGATGGTGAAATCAAGCCCTGAGGAAGAATTTAATGCTTCAAATTTTGTTCTTCCTTAATCCATGCCTTCCTTCCTTGTCACCCTCATGCATTGCTTCCTGCCCAGTTTGCACTATAAGCTCTGTAGGAAATGCACCTTGTCTCTCTATTTATTCAGCCTGCTTCTAGCAGTGTAATAATAAGAATACCGTATATACTCGAGTATAAGCTGAGTTTTTCAGCACAGTTTTTGTGCTGAAAAATGCCCCCTCGGCTTATACTCGAGTCAGCATCTCGAGAACTGAGGCGGGCAAAGCCGCAGAGGCGCGGGACCCCCCCCCCCCCCCCCCCCCCCCCCCCGCGGCTGCGGCTTCAGTCCGGGAGCCTGTGGTCTGCTGGGGACGGTCCCCAGCAGACCACAGGCTCCCAGATTGAAGCGGCAGCAGCGGAGGTTCCCCGCGCCTCTGAGGCTTTGCTCTGGCTGCTGCCGCTGGGGACGGTAGAAGTAACCAGATTAAAAAAGCAAAGCCTCAGAGGCGCGGGGAAGCGCCGCTGCTGCCGCTTCAATCTGGGTGCCTGTGGTCTGCTGGGGACCGTCCCCAGCAGACCACAGGCTCCCAGATTGAAGCGGCAGCAGCGGAGGTTCCCCGCGCCACTGAGGCTTTGCTCTGGCAAAGCCTCAGAAGCGCGGGAACCCGCCCGGTGCCCCTGGTCTGCTGGAGACGGTCTCCAGCAGACCAGGGGCACCGGAGCAGCTTTCGCCCCGACTCATTTCCTACCCTAGGCTGCCTTATTTCCTACCCTAGGCTTATACTCGGGTCAATACTTTTCCCCAGTTTTTTGGGGTAAAATTAGGTGCCTCGGCTTATAGTCGGGTCGACTTATACTCGAGTATATACGGTAATTAAGTTTGTTTGGCAAGTCAGACTGAATTTTCTAGTCTTCCATGTGATGCCTATCATATATATAGTAGCCCATTGTCTGTGCGTCTGTAACGCTGACGTACATGGCCACGCACCCTTGCCGTGTACATGTGCGTCCCGCCCCCCCCTTCCTCCTCCCGCTGTGGCGCTCAGCTGAGTGCTGCGCCCCTCAGCCGGGCCTCCATGGGAGCCAGCAGCACAAGGGGCTGTTTGGGCTCCCCCGGGGTGGGAGGGAAAAGGAGGGTGGTGACGTACACGGCTCCGCCCCCTGGCCGTGTATGTCACTGCTCCGCTCCCCTCCCTCGCGGCTGCTCGGCTGAGCAGGCAGCACTCAGCCAAGTGCCATGGCGAAGGGGGAGGGAGGCGGGGAGAGACGGAGGGGAGAGGCAGGAGGAGGAGGTTAAGAGAAAAGGAGAGTGAGAGGCAGGAGGGGGAGAAGAGAAAGAGATGGAGAGAGAGGCAGGAGGCGGAGGAGAGCTGGGGGCGGGGGGGAGGCAGTAGGAAGAGAGAGACGGAGCGAGAGAGCTCAGGAGAGAAGACCTGAAAATCCCATCTTATGATGGGCTAATTGGCTAGTCTATAAATAATACACCATGCCATTCACGCCTCATGTTTTAGCGCCAGTGTGAGCTCACATTTCCATTACCTCTCACCATCTATTGGCACCTGCCTCTTTGCAAATTAGCCTTTATATAATATTGGGCTGGCTCTAGCCGGTTTTCCCCATGTGCAATAGCTCCGGTGTGCGGTGGATTTTTATGCTTTCCTATGAACCAACGATCACTACCAAGAGTGGGATGCTGAGCGTCTGATCTGGGATGACACATCTTCTTCATGTGGCTGTGACTGCATCATACAGACATGGGCCTCAGAAGGCATTGACCCTAGTGTCTTAGGCACCCAAGGAGAACACTTTGAGCAGTAAGAGGTTGTTGAAATTGCTTGCACCAACAACAGAGGGAGACTTACTCCCTCTCTTAGCCAGTGTCCTAGAATCATAGAAAAATCAGGTTGAATGCGATCTCAAGCTGTCATTAAGTCTAGCTCCCTTGTGCCGAGGCAGGAGGAAGTAAACCGAGATCATCCTTCACAGCCGTTTGTCCAACCTGTTCTTCAAAACCTCCAGTGACGGGGATTCCACAGTCTTCTTGGGAAGCTGACCCAACCTTTACCGACCCTGGTCGTTAGAAAGCCTTTCCTAACCTCTAACTGAAATCCCCCTTATTGCAGAGTAAGACTGTTATTTCCTGTGGATGTGGAGAACAATGGATCCCCGTCATGGCGATGGCAGAGGTTGACATGTTTCAGGACTACGGCCATGCTTGCTTCAGTCTTCCTGTCTCAGGCCTAACCGGGGCCAGTTTTGTTAACGCTTTCTCTCAGTTTCTGGGGGAGTAAGAAAAGTGTGTTGAAATGTTCTGCTTTGGGGGAGGTTTGGGATAAACATTTCCCAGTGAGCTCTGCCACATGTATGCCGAGCCAGCGCTGCAACCCCCCTGGAAGACAGCTGCGACCCCCGTGGGGGGGACACAACCCACGGGTTGTGCACTGCTGCTCCAGGTTAGGAATCCTGTCAGAGAAAAAATCCGGCTGGTTGGGCAGTCCCCGCTGGCTTTTCCTTAGACCTGTGATCCTGTGTGTAGAGTTAAGGCTTAGAAAAGGTGCAGGCTGAGAGAGTCTGTCCAGGTTGGTATTGCAGAGGGTGAGCTCGGCAGAAGCATAAATAGCAGCTGGGCACACAACCGAAAAATCCACTCCCTCGGTCATTTGGCTGCAGTCCTTGCTCATTTGTTGGACAGAAAAAATCTCTTTCTGGCGTCAGTGAGTTTGACCTGAAACAGCGGCTGAGAACACATAGGGAGGGTCCGCATCGATGCACATTAGCAGCCAGCCACAGCCCCGGGGGCTGTAGACCAGCCACAGATAAACTGCTCCTGCTAGCCTCAGTCTAACGGGTGTGTTTTCCTTTTGCAGCTCACTCCCTGTTCTGCTTCAGCTGTGATGATTCCGCCTCCAACTGGGGCTGTCTGAGACCAGTCATGTGTCCAAGTGAGGCAAACTACTGTGTGACCACATATGTGGGGGCAGGAATTGGTAGGTCTGGGCACGTTCTGCCTATTTTTCCATCGCGCTCTCCCAATCCGGATCCCTGGGGTTTCCTTTCTCTGCTGCCGGAAGGATGGGATGTGGCTGGTCGGGAGCTGGGTGGGAAATCGCTCCGTGACACCAAATGCAGGAGCCCTGGGTTGGTGAGTGAGGGTTGCAGGTGAGGGAGCGACTGAGGGGCAACATCAGGTTTCCTGGATGCCACTGGGAGAGTGGGGCTCTGTATCTCCCTGTCCTGCTTCGGGCCCTCTTACGGCATTGGTGGAAGCTCTGAATGAGGCTCCCCACCGGCTCCCTCCCCGCTTGCTGCCTCTGTGTCAGGCTTATCGGTTAGTCATGTAAACGACTACGTGCTAACAGCCCTATTCCTGCAGGGCTGTTGCCTGGAGGCTGCCTAGATAAGTGCCTCCCAGCCAGAGCCTGCCTCAGGCGTCTCACTTCCTCTACCCTCCCCAGCTACCTGCCCCAAGTCACCACCCAAACCCTCTGTACCCCCTCTGTCCACCTCCTCCAGGTCACAACTCCCTCTCAGACCCTGCACTCCTTCCTGCACAAAGTGATCTAAGTGCTCTAAATGGCTGCCAGCCTGGAGCGGCGCGAGGGAGCCTTTGGAAAGGGCCGTGTGGATCCTCTGCTGTTGCACTCTGGGGAAATGGAGGCCACGCCTGGGAATCTGGGAAGACGGCTTCTTCCCTCCAGTGTGTGTGGGGGAAAAGAGGGCTGCCTGTGCCCCGACTGCGGGGGAAAGGAGGTCTCTCAGCCATGCCCCCAGCGCCCATAACTGCACTCAGCTGCCACGTCAATGTCTTTGCCAGCCTGTGTGCTCTGAGTGGGCTGGAAGTAGCCCCTTCATGGGGATGTGCATGGCTCCCTTGGTGAAAATAGTGCTGGCAAATGTAATGCTGGCGAAAGTAGTGCCGGCTGCGCAGGGATATCTTCTCAATGATGGGACCAGTTGGGCCGCAGGCCCTTGCAGGTGCCCTGTGTAACTACATCACGAGCCTCCTTTTGCGCTTCCCCAGGTGATGTTTGAAGCTCCAGACCCTTCCTGGGCTGGGGTCAAGTTCCACTAGTGGCGTGTGCAGGAATTCACACTCTCCAGTCCCACTGCCCGGCTTGTTGTGCGCACAAAAGAGGCCGGGTTAAAGCGTTTTTGGGGCAGAGCCCTTTGAGCAGTGCCATGCTGGGAGTGACTTTGAGCTCCCATCTGGTGCTCCATGAGCTGGGCGGTGACCTAGCTACCACCAGCTCCAAAGCTCTGAGGCTCAGTGGCAGGAGACAGGACTCAGTCCCGGCTGTGCTGGCGGGCAACCCCACTGCCCTCACTACCCGTCCAAAGCCCCGTCCCAGCTGGGCATGTGACTGTTTAACCAGTTAACGAATGGGGGTGCCTGCCGCGGGCAGCTGCTACACTCCTGCGAGGGGCCCACCATGGACAAGAACCATTTCAGCCAGGATGCTGGAGCAGACCCTGCCTGCCGCCATGGGGGAGGGATGCTCCAAACAAGCTTGAGTAGCCCTTTGATTGGTTAACCAATAAGTTTAAGCGGCTAACGGGACTTACAGGCCTAGTCCCAGCATAAATTGGGCCCAGCCGGACAATCGGGGATGGATTCTCAGGGTTCGTTGGCTCTTCCCAAGGAGGGGATGCTCCCAGGTGGTTCCTTGCCATGTCTGTCACCGCTAGGAAGAGACTGGTGCTGTTTCCGTGGGATAGAGCAAGAATGACTCCTGCTGGCTGGGCCTTCGCTGGCACAGAGAAGGCTGGGACGTGGCCTCCTCATCTCGCTACTTCGGTAGTTACCTCCTTTGTCTCGCTCAGGAGCCCCTGCCCGCACCCTGGGGACCATTTTAACGATGAGTGTCTTTCTGCTCTTTTGGTGCAGGTGGATACTCCAGACAGAGCATCTCCAAAGGATGCGCTCCCGTTTGCCCCAGCGCTGGGATAAACCTCGGGGTACTGGCTGCTTCGATTTCCTGCTGCAGTTCTTTCTTGTGCAACATCAGTGGGGCCAGCAGCGTGAAAGTCAGCTACATGGTGCTGGCCACAGCCCTCTTGGCCCTCTTCGTCTCTCTCCGGGCCGGACTGTGATGGGACCAGGAAAAATTAATTTGATGCCCTGAAGAACTTTCTCCAGTGAGACACCAAACCCCCCTCTGTGCAGAGCTGTTCTGGGGTTACCGATGGTGCCACTTCTTGCAAACTCTGTCTCAGTTATAATTAGACAAGACCTCCCCTGCTGCTGCTGGGGTGCCTCTCTGTGGCTCTCGGAAGATCTGTACTGTTTCCTCCCATGTGTTTGGGTGTGGGAGGGCCAATCGAACAGCACTGCCCCCTTCTGGATGTGCCTGTTTGCACTCTTGGCCGGTCCGAAAAGGGGGGATAATGTTGCCTGGGTTTCTGGTTTTATATCCCGAGTTCCAATTGATCGGTTTGATTTAAAAAAAAAAAAAAAAAAAAAAAAGTCAGAGCTCACCAGAAAATGTTTATCCTAAACCACCCCCAAAGCAGAACATTTCAATACACTTTTTTTACTCCCGCAGAGACATTGCCTATATACGTCCTGCTCGGGATCAGCACCAGACTGAGTGCTGGGAAGCCAAAATATATTCCCACTCTCCCAGCTAGAGTTTGGTTTGTTTACACTGTTTCCCTTCTCCTGCGCCTTGGTTGACTTTTCTGATGTACAGTGACTGCAGTGCACACCCTGTGGTGATTGAGCATCACACTGAATAAACACATTCCTGTTCTTGCTTGGGCCTTGATGTCGTGTGTCTGCTTGCTGCAAAAACCGGGTAGGGAGGGTGGTGTTAGTGAAAAGGTCGACGCCAGGGCAGAGCACAGCTGCTCCTTGGGACTGCTGCTGTGTGGGTCTCCTCCTCTCTCATCCCAACACCTTTACCTCCCACTCCTGCCCCCCTTTTCTCCCCTCCAATGGGCCCTGGTCAACAAACACTTGTGTTTCTTATTCACCTGTTTTTCCTAGCTGAGGCAGCTGTAACTTCTCCCGGGACCATGTGCTGCCTTGGATTGTTTCACTCCATAAAAGCTCTTTTGCATTCAGTCGGTAGGAGGGAGGCTGGGAAGGATAAAGCAGGATTCTAGTCTGCCATAGACGGACGTTTGCTGCAGGCCCCTGTGAAGCGATATGAGTGTCTCTCTGATTCCTTCCTTCCGGCATCAGTGAGTGGCGAATGAAAACCCGGCCGCTTTATCAGAAAACAGCCATATTGAGCAAGCCCCTTTAATCTTTTGTTGGGGACCTGACTGGAATGACAGCGCCTCCATGCTGGCTGGTGTGGTGTTGGAGGCTCTCTCTCCTCATGTCCAAACAGCCAGTTAAATGGCAAAGAGCACCCCCTAGTGGTATGTGTCTTTTGTTAAACAGGAGCCTACACAGAACATGATCAAAAGTGCCCCGCCCCCCCGAGATCCCAGGCAGCTACTAGGTCGTCTTAGTCCATGTCCGTCGCCCAAGTCCCATGTCTGCCTCAGGGCTCGGTGGGCACCCCTCTGCCATGGGGTTGTCTCTTGCCCTCACCGGATTAATGGCCTCTGGAGTCAGGCGTTTGGGGGGTTCCATTCACTGTGACTCTTCTCTAGGGAAAGCAGGTGATCTGTGCGAGGCCTGGGACAGGACTACAAAGCTGTAGCCATAATTTTAACCCTTGAGTTACTGAGATGCACTTTCAACCTGAACTCCAGCTTAATGAAGGGTATGTCTACACTACCACCCTAGTTTGAACTAGGGTGGTTAATGTAGTCATACGAACTTGCAAATGAAGCCTGGGATTTGAATTTCCTGGGCTTCATTTGCATGTTGCCGGGTGCCACCATTTTTAAATGTCCGCTGTTTGGACTCCGTGCCCGCGGCTATACGTGGCACGAACTAGGTAGTTCGGAATAGGCTTCCTATTCCGAACTACCTGTACTCCTCGTGGAACGTGTAGCTGCGGGCACGGAGTCCGAACTAGCGGACATTTTAAAATGGCGGCGCCCGGCAACATGCAAATGAAGCCCAGGAAATTCAAATCCCAGGCTTCATTTGCAAGTTCGTATGACTACATTAACCACCCTAGTTCGAACTAGGGTGGTAGTGTAGACATACCCGAAGAGAGTTGCTTGTGAACTCTAACTCCGTCCTGCCTGTCCTGGCTGCTCAAAAACAATGGTAGGATGAAGAGGGTCTTCCAAAGTGGAGGCTTATATGAGAGGACTAAGGATGATATTGTGGTTACACCACTGATCATAGAATCATAGAATAATAGGATTGGAAGGGACCTCGAGAGGTCATCGAGTCCAGCCCCCGCCCTCAAGGCAGGACCAAGCTCCATCTACACCATCCCTGACAGATGTCTATCTAACCTGTTCTTAAATATCTCCAGAGAGGGAGATTCCACCACCTCCCTTGGCAATTTATTCCAATATTTGACCACCCTGACAGTTAGGAATTTTTTCCTAATGTCCAATCTAAACCTCCCCTGCTGCACTTTAAGCCCATTACTCCTTGTCCTGTCCTCAGAAACCAAGAGAAACAAATTTTCTCCTTCCTCCTTGTGACACCCTTTTAGATATTTGAAAACCGCTATCATGTCCCCCCTTAATCTTCTTTTTTCCAAACTAAACAAGCCCAGTTCATGAAGCCTGGCTTCATAAGTCATGTTCTCTAGATCTTTAATCATTCTTGTCGCTCTTCTCTGTACCCTTTCCAATTTCTCCACATCTTTCTTGAAATGTGGCGCCCAGAACTGGACACAGTACTCCAGCTGAGGCCTAACTAGTGCAGAGTAGAGCGGCAGAATGACTTCAAGAGTTTTGCTTACAACACACCTGTTGATACAACCTAGAATCATATTTGCTTTTTTTGCAACGGCATCACACTGTTGACTCATATTCAACTTGTGGTCCACTATGACCCCTAGATACCTTTCTGCCATGCTCCTTCCTAGACAGTCGCTTCCCATCTTGTATGTATGGAACTGATTGTTCCTTCCTAAGTGGAGCACTTTGCATTTCTCTTTATTAAACCTCATCCTGTTTACCTCTGACCATTTCTCTAACTTGCTAAGGTCATTTTGAATTATGTCCCTATCCTCCAAAGAAGTTGCAACCCCACCCAGTTTGGTATCATCTGCAAACTTAATAAGCATACTCTCTATCCCAATATCTACATCATTGATGAATATATTGAACAGTACGGGTCCCAAAACAGACCCTTGAGGAACTCCACTTGTTATCCCTTTCCAGCAGGATTTAGAACCGTTAACAACAACTCTCTGACTACGGTTATCCAGCCAATTATGCACCCACCTTATCGTGGCCCTATCTAAGTTATATTTGCCTAGTTTATCCATAAGAATATCATGCAAGACCGTATCAAATGCCTTACTAAAGTCTAGGTATATGACATCCACCGCTTTTCCCTTATCCACAAGGCTCGTTATCTTATCAAAGAAAGCTATCAGATTAGTTTGGCATGACTTGTTCTTCACAAACCCATGCTGGCTATTCCCTATCACTTTATTACCTGCCAAGTGTTTGCATATGATTTCCTTAATTACCTGCTCCATTATCTTCCTTGGGACAGACGTTAAACTGACCGGTCTATAGTTTCCTGGGTCCCTGACTCTGCCTCAGACTCCCTGTGTGACCGTGGGCAAGGCATTTAATTGCCCCGTGCCTCGGTTTCCCCCTACAGCACATGATATACTTGGTTGAGCTGTACATTGTCCCAGGTAAAAACTTGACTAAGTCTGTACAATTGTTTAGGAAAGTCAGTGATCGCTGGAGACCGACTGGTGCAAATGGGACCATTTTGAGTTATATGTTGGGGGTGGAGTCTAACATGAGAGAAGTGGGGTGGGTGGACTGGAAAGTGAACATCATCTTTGAGGCGTCTCGTGAGGACCCACTAAGATACCATCGGATTTTGGTCATCCGGATCCTGTATGGCCTGTCGGTCTGATTGTGTCAGAGAGCCATTCCCATCCCCATCCCCATCTATCTCATTTATGCGTAACACCACGGACGTGAGCCTCATGTTCCTGCCTCTACTTTCCCCCACCAGGATTATTTTCCTTATCCTCCTCTCTCCTGTATTTTCTCCCATGCTTTTTGCCTGCTGGCCAAATCTACCCCACCTTTTGCAATTGTGCTGCAAGGCTGTGCCCTAAATCAAGGCGGGCTGAAAAAAATGCAAACCTTGTCTAGCGAAAATCAGACTCTATCAACAACTGTAGCTGCAGAACAGGTCAGCCACTCGTCACTCCTTTCCCCAAGAAGAACTGCTCCAACTTTTAAGGACAGCCAAACAGAGTCCTCTCTACCCTGGTCTAAACTAGGGTGTTATTTTGAAATAAATTCCCCCCTTATTTCAAAATAAGTGGCACGCCCACAAGCCCAAGCCTGTCATTTCAAAATAACAAGTGTGGTTGTTTCAAAATCTGCACTCCTGCTTTCCTCGGGGAATAAGCTTATTTCAAAATAGTTATTTTGGGAATTACGATTTCAAATTTAGTTATTTGGACATTTACGGCTGACGGAAAATTATAATCCAAGGGTTCGGATGGGGGCCCAAAACCCCTACCAAATCAATTCCGGACACCCTTCTTAAGCAACCAGCTTTATTCAGGAACGCATTCCAGGGCAAAAATCTCCAGGATACTCAGGAAAAGTTTCTGTCACTTCCCGAACAAAAGGCAAGGTCTTTTGTACTACTTTACATGGTAATTACCCTTTTTCCACTGACCACTTACAGCTGCATGCATACACAGGTCATGCCCCTTTGCACAAAATTCTGCAATCATTATCTGTCCCCTCACTGTCCCTTTGCAGGCCTTACAACAGGTTGAAACCAGTTTCACCTATCCTCTTCTTTTGTATACCTGTTTTCAAGCACGTACCTCTTTACAAAGATCAGACTTAACATCCAGGTCACGCAGAGGTCATACTGACAACAAATTAAGTTTATCCTTCACAGCGTTGAACAAACCGGGAAATACGTGTTTATTGTTCAGTGACTAGTCGACGACATTAGTTATGTCAGTTGGATAGTGCTAATAGCGCAAGTCCGAGAAATATGTAACAGTAGCGCCACGAGAAGGCTTTGATCAGCCATCAACATTGTGTCAAATCTTGTCAGACTCCCTAGCAGCAAGCAAAGGAAGTCACGGCCAATGTCAAGGAACTCTGGCAAGCTAATGGCAGCAAGTAGACGTCCCAAACAAATATCTTGTGTCCAATCCCACCACTGAGCAGAAAGGCTTCCATCTTCCCCGGAGACTGTGGTGTGTTCTAAACCGGCTAAGGGCAGGGCAGGTGTGGTTATCTACTGCATAGGTGGAATTTATTGCCATCTCCACTTTATGATTGCTGCAGTCCACAAACGATGCATCACATTGTTACAGAATGCCCAACACAAAAATTCACTGGCTCATTGGAGAATATTTATTATTGGTAGTCTGTCATGTCTGATGATGACGTCTTGAGCTTGCACAGGCTCATCGGTTGTGGACTCTCATGTTGCTGAGGAGTCCAAGCCTTGAACGGCATGGGCGTTCACAGTAGGGGCAAAGGAATTGTCCTGGCTCTATCAGTGTGGCTGCTACTGTTGTTTTTCTCCTCTCACAAGCATCAATCAGGCGTATACATCACTGCTCTTCAAAGTTGTCATATGCATGTCGTACGAGAGCATGCCAGCCTGTTTGGTCTTCTGCATGCTGCTCTATCTGCTTTGGCTTTAATCCAGTATGAGCAGGGATCGATAATCTATTGTATCTATTCGCCGGTGGTGTGTAGATTTCAGCCCGGTGCCCCGTTTACAGATGGCGCGCATGCGCAGTGTAGGGCTGGTGAGTGGCTTTTGCCACAGTTCATCAAGCCCTGAGCATGAGCAATGTTGGCCTTTACACAGTCTTTATACCTCTTGCGAGGCCTACCTTGATTCCTTTTGCTCTGGGAGAGTTCACCATAGAGGAGTTGCTTAGGAATTCTTCACTCCTCCATTCGAATGACGTGCCCTGTCCAACAAGCTTCAATGCTTGTGGTTCCTGCTCTGCCAAGGACTTCCAAGTTTGTGACTGTCCTGCCATTGAATGTGCAGTAATGACCTCAGGCTGTGTGTGTGGAAGCGCTCCAGTACAAGATCCAGGCTTCACATCCATACAGGAGGCTGGTCAAGACTACGGCCTTGTACATTTTCAGTTTAGTGGACTGTCGAATATTGTGCTGATTCAACACTTGTGCTCTCAGACGTCCTAATGCCTGATTGGCTTTGCAGATCCTGGCATTGATTTCTTTGTCAAGGGTTCCATCATTGGCTATCACACTACCGAGGTTCTTAAGCTCTTCCACTGTTTTTAACTCTGTTCCTTCAATAGAGATTGAAGGGGGCAGAGCAGCAGATCCTGGAGCAGGCTGAAACAGTACCTCGGTCTTTCCTAGGCTGATGGTCAAACCAAAGAAGTGAGTGGCTTTGGCAAACTTGTTGATGATAAGCTGGAGATCAGATTCCTCATGTGCCATAAGTGCACAACTGTCAGCAAAAAGAAAAAAAAGAATATCCACAATCTAACTAGCGACACTGTTCACTGGCTGGCGAGCTTGGACGTCCAACTTTGAGGAAGAAATATAGTGTTGAACATGACATTTGAAAGAAGAAGATTTTGAAATAATTCCCTAGTGTGTCAAAGACTCCATATAGCTAATGGAAATGAGGGATATTGGTTGTGTCCGATATAGCCACCCTAAATGTGCACACCCCACAAGACTGGCTTTAAAACCATGAAATAATGTAAAAATAATAGATTGGGGTGTTTTTTATTTGTCTTCCACTTTTGGAGCCTTTAGAGTGCACTGAGGTCACATTTGGAAGTTTTCACCACAGCTGCAAGAGCCAGAAACTGTCTAAGAACGAAGGCTGAAGTAATTGCATCTCCATGGGACACCAGGAGCTGGGGCTTTAGGGAAAACGATAATTATCACGAGACATGAGAGTGGGCAATGCTGAGTGTCACAGAGTCCAGAAAAGGACAGTCTGACCCCATGTATTATGCCAGAGAACTTCCTTGAAAAATTAAATAGAGAATAAGACAGAGAATATCGTATTTCCTCTACATATAAACCATGGCACTCCCACATCTTGAATTCTGCATACGGATGTGGTCGCCTCATCTCAAAAAATATATATTGTTGGCATTGGAAAAGGTTCAGAAAAGGGCAACAAAAATGATTAGGGGTTTGGAACGGGTCCCACATGAACAGAGATTAAAAAAACTTGGATTTTCAGCTTAGAAAAGAGGAGACTAAGGAGAGATATCATAGAGGTCTATAAAATCATGACAGGTATGGAGAAAGTGAACAAGGAAGTTATTTACTTGTTCCCATAACGTAAGAACTAGGGTCCACCAAATGAAGTTAATATGTCCCAGGTTTAAAACTAACAAAAGGAAGTTTTCTTTCATACAGCGCACAGTCAACCTGTGGAACTCCTTGTCACAGGATATAAGTAGGGATGTGAATGACTAGTTGACTAGTCGACTATCCAATAAGCCAGGGCTACTCAACTTTGGAAGCCCCGGGGACCACAATGATACTCACGGCACATGCTGAGGGCCACAACTTAAGTGTGGGTGCATACACATGCAAATATATGCAAATAGCTTCTTTCACATTGACAAGCATGATTACGAAGATTAAGACAAGACTACACAACCCACAGGCCCCGTTTGAGTCAGTTCTGCTGATATTAATAAAATGCAATATTTACCCGATTTCCAGCCATATGACAGTACTTTTAATGAGCAATGACAGTCCAAGAATGTAACGACTAAAACACATATCAACAGAAGAGCATTCTATTGACTACTTTTTTTGTTTTGGCTTCACAATTTTAACAAATCAAACAAACTGCCAGTACAGCACTGGTGTAGCAGTACGATCAAGGTGAAGGTTGTGTCTGCAAACGTCACCAGCTGTTTCACATCAGGCTTGTGTTCCATTGTAGCAGCACGGAGACAGTCGGACAGATGTCTGCCAGTAAGAGAGGTGCGCAGTTTTGACTTGATGATTCCCATGAAGGAGAATGAACTTTCACAGACACCTGTAGACTCAAAGCGTGTTAGCACTTTTTTGGGCACATTTCAGTAATGCAGGGTACATGTCTTCCGGTACATTGGTCATCCAAAATGTTTCAGTATCCTCTTCCTTTTGCCTAGCTTTTAGAATACTATTATTTTGCAGCTCTGTCATCTCTTCTTCAAATGTGGCCCTCTCCATACCAAATCTCACTGGCGAGGGTGAGACTGCCTTCACCTCAACTGAAAATGAATTTTCAGTAATTGAAGAACTGTCTTTAGGGATTTGATGTCTAGAAAATGAGAAGAAAGTTTGGTTTTTAGCTCTGAGATGTACTCTGTAAAATAACAGGCAAAAAGATGCATGTTCACTCAGCTGTGTCACTTGTGAGTTGAGGGTGGGGAAAGTGAGTTAAGTCTTTATCACAAAACTGATCTGAAGAAAGGGCCAGTTTTGTTTAAATGCAGAAACGTCATGCATCAGAGAAGGCAGGTTCTTTTCTTTGCCTTGAAGTTGAAGATTGAGTGCATTTAAGTGGCATGTGAAATCAGTGAGAAAAGCCATGTTTAAAAATCCTTTACCTCCAAAAACAATCGTGAACAGGCAGTCGATCCATTAACCGATCTAACACTTTGGCTCGACTCAGCCACCTAACGTCTGCAAGCGTTGCCAAGTCACCATGCTGTGTTCCGTACTCCTCAACTACAGCTCGAAATTTTCTTTGTTTCAAGGTATTCGCAGCCATGAAGTTGACGATTTTTGTGACACTATCCATTGTGCTCTTGAGAAATCCTCTCTTCGGTTTGCTGCATAACAGTTCTTGGTGCAGAATGCAATCGTAGGAAAAGAAATCTGGAAACTGTGGGGTTTTCTTCAGCAAAGAAATTAGCCCCTTCTCTTTTCCAACTATGGAGGGAGCGCCATCAATTGTTACTGAAGTAAGCTTCTTGAAATCAATGCGTTTTTCTGGTCTTTCAAAAAATGCCATCAGTGCAGAATTAAAGGTCCTCTCCCCTAATTTGTCAAAGGTAGCAGAGTAACCATTTCTTCAACGTTCTTTTTTACATTGAAAAAACGCACCCGGATTATGAGCTGAGATATGTCTGAACGATCAGAAGATTCATCCATTGCCGGACTGAAATACTCAGTGCTTTCAATGTCCTTTAGCAATTTAGAAAACTGATCGCTTTAAATGCTTTCAGTTCATCTTACTACAGTTGAATCAGACACTTGCAGATTTGATATTTGTTTAACTATATCCTCCTTATTTGTAAATTCTGCAAAAAGTGATTTGCTGCAGTCCAAGAAGCACTGCTTCATCAACTTACCTTCAGTAAAAAAGGTCTTTTTGATTTTGCTACGTGCCGGGCCATTTTGAAGGAGGCTTCTGTAATCGCATCCCTGTCTCTAACTTGCAAATGGAACATATCTTGTTGAGTACGGAAACCTTCCCGTAAGGAACGTATCTTAGTTTTTCTTAAATTGCTGTCAGGTGGATACAAGTCGTTGAACTCAGGGTGGCAAGATTCATGGTGCCTGGCCCAGGTTGCAAGCAGTGTTTCAAAAAGGCATTGCCATGTGGAGCCTGTTGTCAGCAGGAGTCTCCAGCTGGCTCCAGGCTGCATGCAACATTTCAAAGCAGAAGCGTTGTGTGGAGCCTGGGGTCAGCAGGGGACTCCCCCGCTGATCCTAGGCTCCATGCGGTGCAACCTCTGCTTGAGTCCCTCGCTGGCCCCATGCTCCCCACTTTTGCCTTTGAAGTGTAGCAGCAGCCCTGGTTGCTACATTTCAAAGGCGGAAGCGCCCTTATCGACGAATCAAATAGTTGATGCAAATTACATCGACTATTCGATTAGTCAAATAATCAAAATTATATCTCAAGTTGTCAGACCAGGACTTTAACAGGATCCAGAAAAGAACGAGATAAATTCATGGAGGTTAGATCCATCACAGGATGGGTAGGTGTCCCTCACCTAGAAGCTGGGACACCTACTCATAGAAGTTGATACGAGTCAACAGGGCGCCCTTGTAGCCAAGAAGGCTAATGGCATCTTAGGGTACATTAGTAGAAGCATTTCCTGCAGATCTATAGAAGTGATTATTCCCCTTTATTCTGCACTGGGGAGGACATATCTAGAGTGTTGCATCCAGTTCTGGAGCCCCCAGTACAGAAAGGATGTTGATGAATTGGAGAGATTCCAGTGGAGGGCAAAAGAAATGATGAGGGAACTGGAGCACATGACTTATGAGGAGAGACTGAGGAATTTGGGTTTATTTAGTCTGCAGCTCTGTCATCTCTTCTTCAAATGTGGCAGCCCTGAAAATTCTGGAAAAAAAATTGATTCAGGACCATCAAACATTTTATTTGGATTTACTTAATTCCTTCTATTTATACCAGATTAAAGATTTCGCCAGGCCAGGGAGGGCACTGTGGGGTCTGGGCATGAGGTGGTGGGAGTAGAGGTCCTGTTAGGAGTGCACCGGGACAACCCCGATAACCCTGACCAGATGACACTGGCAGCTACGACAAGTCATAGCAGGAAGCCAATTACCTGTCCTTCAGATGGAATGGGCACAGGAAAGTCTATTCCGTTTTGACGGGCATCTCTCATGGTCTATGGTGAGTTAAGTGTCCTTTTGATGGGCCACTCAATTTAAATAGCCCCTGCAAGATGTGTTGGCTAACTACCTTGAGATCAAAAGCTTCGGAGGAGTTGCCGAGTTAGTCTGTAAATCTAAAAAACAACAAATGGTCTGGGAGCACTTTATAGACCAGTGGTCCCCAACACGGTGCTCGGGGCTGGGCTGGCCCTGGGCACGTAGCGCATGCATGGTGCCGGAGCCGGCCCCGGGTGCATGGCGCATGGTGAGCGCCGCCCGTGCTCTGGGCGCGCGGCGCTTGGAGGGGGCGCTGGCCCTGGGTGCGCGGCACTTGGGGGGGAGCTCCAGCGCCGGGCACGTGGCACTTGGGGGGGGCGCCGGCTCCGGGCACGTGGCACTTGGGGGGGGCGCCAGCTCCGGGCGCGTGGCCCTTGCAGGGGGCCCCGCCCTCGGGCACACAGCTATGGGTGGGCCCTGCCCCCGGGCACGCAAGTGTCCCCGCCCTCTGGCACCCAGCGGGCGAACGGCCACGCCCCCTGGCGCCCAGAAACCTCCAATGGTTGGGGACCACTGTTATAGACTAACAAAGCATGTAGGCTGTGTCTACATTGGCAAGATTTTGGGCAAAAGCAGGCGCTTTTGCGCAAAAACTTGCTGCCTGTCTACACTGGCGGGGAGTTCTTGCGCAAAAACACTGACGTTCTAATGTATGAAATCAGGGCTTCTTGCGCAAGAACTATGATGCTCCCGCTCAGGAATAAGCCCTCTTGCACAACTGTTCTTGCGCAAGAGGCCAGTGTAGACAGGCAATATGAAGTTCTTGCGCAAGAGAGCGTCTACACTGACACGGATGCTTTTGCGCAAAAGCACATCTCTTGTGCAAAAGCACATGCCAGTGTGGATGCTCTCTTGTGCACATGCTTTAACGCAAAAACTCTTGCGTTAAAAGTATTGGCGCAAAATCATGCCAGTGTAGATGTAGCCGTAGATGGGATCATGAGCTTTCGTGGGCACAGCCCACTTCTTCAGATGACCAGCTCTGTCCTAGGAGCAAACATTTGAAATACAGGGACAGAGCCAACACTCACAATGTCAAACAAAAATGACACATGCACACAGATAGCATAATCATATTCAGCAAATCATAACCTTTCCATAGATATCTTACGAAGAGCTAGATAAATAGTTTGGGTGAAGGAGGTGTTTGTGACCTAGGGCAGGGGACTGGAGTGCAGGGGTCTGGGACGTGACCTAGGGTAAGAGGGGATTGTGATCTGGGGCAGGAGATTGGGGGGCCAGATCTGGGAGGGGGTGTGGGTGCAAGAGGGGGACAGGGAGTTTGAGTGTGTTGAAAGGGGAGAGCAGAGGGTTGGGGCAGGAAAGGGCTGGGGTGCCAGAAGCCCAGGAGAGGGGGTGTGCTTCTTAGCTGCCTGTTATTCTAACAAGCAGCTTCCATTGGCTGCTTTCTGCCAGAAACCAGCCAATGGAAATGTGCTGGGGGTGGGGCATCCCCTAAAACTTCCCCCCTCCCCTGCAGTTTCAAAACAGAAATGGGCCCTGCAGCCGCTTTTCTGCACTGTGCACGGGGCTGCAGGGCAAGCAGGGGGTCTGCCTTGGGTTCCCCGCTGCCTCCGCAGGCCGGATCTGGTGGCTTGGCGGGCCGGATCCAGTCCGTGGGCTGTAGTTTGCCCAGGCCTGAGCTACATGGTCATGTTTTAATCAGATAACATCACATTCTTTTCTAGTCTCTCACTGCTATTCACTGATCTTTAAAAGGCTATTAAATGGGGCATTGGACAACCTCCTGCAAGAAACAGAAATACCTTGACACCTTTCCAACTCTTGTGCATTTCTACCTCCCAGAAACCACAGCAGTTTCTGTAAGGGATTCTGTTCTTTTAAGTGTTTAGATGAAATGTCTCAGAGGGGGAAATGCATGTCCAAAGAGGTCACTGTGAGGTAACAGATTGTTCCTGGTTTCAAACAAGTTTTATTGTTAATTAGATTGGGGTGAGTAATTTATGAAAAGAACATTTCCTTGAAGAATTGGGCCTCTTTCCCTGTTCCTGAATAGTGCATGGAAAGGAAATAGATAGATACACAGAGGAGTCAAACTGAATTTCTTCCTTCTGTACTTCACCATCAATAAGAAAAACTTTGTCTAAAATTAGGTCTTTTATGGGATGTATGTGTTACCTTGGCAGCATGCTGGCCCTTGAGCAGAGGAGTGAATTCCAATCGCCGATTTCTGCAAAAAAACTCTGGATCCTTAACTCGATCACAAGGAAGTTCAGCGTGACAATCTGGTATTCAGAATTCAAGCAGGTGTGGTGTCATTCGCTGTCTTTTGATTGGATGGGCATAACTCCTAGAATCAGGGCTCTAATGTGGAAAGTCAGGCTTGACGCAGCTTAACTTCAGTACCCAAAAAGAAAATGCAGCAAATGGCTAAGTAATCAGTCTGCCAACATCTGGAAGATAATAAGGAGATAGGTCACAGCCAGCATGAATTTGTAAAGAGCAAATTGTGTCAAACCAACTGGATAGCTTTCTTTGAGAGGATAACAAGTCTTGTGGATGGGGGGGAGAGGTAGATGTGCTATAACTTGACTTTAGTAAGGCTTCTGATACTGCCTTGCATGACCGTCTCCTAAACAAACTAGAGAAATACAACTAGATGGAACTACTACAAGAGTGGTGCAAAACTGTGGAAAACCATTTCCAGGGAGTAGTTATCAGTGGTTCGCCGTCACACTGGAAGGGCATATCAAGTGGGGTTCTGCATGGATACGTTCTGGTCTGGTTCTGTTTGATATCTTCAGTATGGTTTAGAGAATGGCACAGAGAATACACTTGCAAAGTTTGCGGACGATGCCAAGCTGGGAGGGGTTGCAAGTGCTTTGGAGGAAAGGGTCAAAGTTCAAAATGATCTGGACAAACTGGAGAAATGGTCTGAGGTAAATAGGATGACATTTAATAAGGACAAATGCAAAGTGCTCTATTGAGGAAGAAACCATCAGTTGCACATATAGGCTACGTCTACACTGGCCCCTTTTCCGAAAGGGGCATGCTAACTTTACAGGTCGTAATAGGGAAATCCGCGGGGGATTTAAATATCCCCCGCGGCATTTAAATAAAAATGTCCGCCGCTTTTTTCCGGCTTTTAGAAAAGCCAGAAAAGAGCGTCTACACTGGCCCCGATCCTACGGAAAAAAGCCCTTTTCCGGAGGATCTCTTATTCCTACTTTGAAGTAGGGGGCCAGTGTAGACGCTCTTTTCCGGCTTTTCTAAAAGCCGGAAAAAAGCGGCGGACATTTTTATTTAAATGCCGCGGGGGATATTTAAATCCCCCGCGGATTTCCCTATTACGACCTGTAAAATTAGCATGCCCCTTTCGGAAAAGGAGCCAGTGTAGACGTAGCCATACAGAATGGGGAGCGACTGTCTAGGAAGGAGCACTACAGAAGGGATCTATGGGTCAGAGTGGACCACAAGCTAAATATGAGTCAACAGTGGGACACTGTTGCAAAAAACAGAAAACATGATTCTGAGAGGCATTCACGGGAGTGTGGTGAGCAAGACACGAGAAGTCATTCTTCCACTCTACTCTGTGCTGTTTAGGCCTCAGTTGTAGTGTTGGTCCAGGAGCTCAGACCCTACCCAGACAGAGGCTGCTGCCACCCCATGCTGCTGCCTCTGTATCAGAGGCAGCAGCACAGGGCAGCAGTCAGCTGGTCTATGAAGGGAGTTGGTTTTTAAACTGGTTCCTCTCGTGGACCAGCTCCCACCTGGCACCCCACCTTGCTGCCTCTGATACAGAGGCAGCAGTGCGGGGTGTCAGGGAGCTCCTCAAGAGTGGGGCTGGAGCACACTGGCTGCTGGCCCCACCCCTGGGGACTATCGAATAGTCGAGTTACCGATAAGAATTCATAAGGTTACTCAACTATTCAGTAACCGATATTTAACATCCCTAATCCAGGATGACAGCATTTGATAAGGAAGAGTTCGCAGAAGCTGGGTAGGGAGGGAAGGGAGGTTTGCATTGGGTGGGGTGTTCCTGGACTGAGCCATAGCCAAGAGGAGTTTACAGATCAATATGCTAAATCGCAGCGGTTTCGGGCAGTGTGCTGCATTTGTCACCGGCACACCTTTTGGATGTGGTGCACTGGGCCTATTTAGAGGCACCAAGCCCTGGTCTACACTAGGGAGTATTTTGAAATAAGAAGTCCTGCTTTCGTCGAGCAGTAAGACTAATTCCGAAATAGCTATTTCAAAACAGCAGCAGCGTGGACGCGCTGGTGCTGCTATTTCAAAATAACTTCTCCCCGGAGTCGTTTGATGTAATTACCCCCCAGGGCTTCTGTTACCCGCACAAATTTCTCTATCCCTTCCACACTATAGGGACACACACCTTTACCCAGTTCCTAGGGCTCAAAGTGCAACCCCATTAATTTACACACCCACCCTTACCCAATTCCTAGGGTTCAGGGCATAACTTCCTGCAGTTTGTGCAGAATCTTTAACCACTGACAGAGCCTCACATAGTAATATCCTGATCCTCTATTTAATGACAATTCCCAGACAAGCAGAATATACATGCTAAGCACACAGGGTCATGCTCACCGATCCAGGTGCAGGCAGACTTCCCCTGTTGGCCAAGCAATATCAGTCTCTCTGGTTTTAGGCTGTGTCGAAAGGTGAGTCCTTCTTTTCCACGTCTTGGTGTTCCTGGTCTTCTTGGTGTTCCTGGTCTTCTTCCAGCCTTTTCTTCTTTCCTTCTGCTTCTGTGGGGATGTCTCGTGTTCACTTCTTGGATGAATTTCTCGTAGCCCAGGCCATGCTCTGTTGCCTACAGAAATTCTGCACCAAGATGTCACAGTCCTGCTGCACGTGTGGTCGATATAGGCAAAGGGGTGCTCGGGACGACTGCAGCACCTTAGTCTACTAATAAAAGAAAGTTGTTCTTCACACAGCGTGTAGGCAACCTGTGGAACTCCTTGCCAGAGGAGGCTGTGAAGGCTAGGACTATAATAGAGTTTAAAGAGAAGCTAGATAATTTCATGGAGGTTAGGTCCATAAAAGGCTATTAGCCAGGGGATAAAATGGTGTCTTGGCCTCTGTTTGTCAGAGGCTGGAGAGGGATGGCAGGAGACAAAAATCGCTTGATCATTGTCTTCGGTCCATCCTGTCTGGGGCACCTGGTGCTGGCCACTGTCGGCAGACAGGATACTGGGCTAGATGGACCTTTGGTCTGACCCAGTACGGCCGTTCTTATGTTCTTAAGTTTGTCCTGCTGCCTATACAAAAGGGAAGGAGGGTGCTGGGGGGCCTTCCTCCCCTTACCCACTGTTGCAGGTGTGGGCTGAGGCTCAGAGGGCGGCTGTTGTCAGGTTTGCAGTGCTGCTGTGATTGGCTGGCGTCGTACGCAGGGGGTGGCCCTCTGGCACGTGTCTGGGAGTCAGAGCAGCTGCGTGCCACCTTTTGCACCTCCACCGAAGTGAATAGAAGTGAAGCAATTCTTCCTGGGGCTCTACGTCGAGGGAGCGCCTCCACGTTATCGGAGCCTGCCTCGGACTCATTTTGTGACTTCCCCGTCATGTGGACGCGCTAGTTGGAAATTGTTATGTCAGGAGTTTTTAATTTCGAAAAGTTATTTCACAATAATTTCCTAGCTGAGGCATGCCCTTCCGGAGAGACGATGAGTCTGTTCTACAGCCTGAGCTGGGAGCCACCTGGCTCAGAGGTCCCCGGTTCAATTCTGCCGGTCGGCCTTTCACGAAGTGTGCTGCTTGGGGCGAGGATGTGGCTGGGGCTGCACTGCCCAGTGGGAGGGCAGGAGGCACTAGGGCAGCCTGCCTAGTGCTTGTGGAGGCTGGGGTATTGGAAGATTGACTGGTGCCTGCCCTGCAAACGGGTGGGGAGGGGCGGCTTACCATCCACCTGTCCTGTGCTTGGGGGCTGCACTTGGGCCGCCTGGCACTTAAGGGTTAGGGCGAGGCTGGTGGTCATGGAGAGGGTGCTCCAGGCTCCAGTGGGGGGCGGGATTAGCTTCCCCCAGCTGTAGGTTCACCTGCCGCCCCTGATCATAATGGGGCCTTTCCTAAAAGGAAATGCAATGAAAACTGGATGTAAAAATCCCCTCTTGTTCCTTCTGCTCACCACAAAAGACAATAATGCAAGCCCAGGAGTCGTAAAAGGAGAAGTAAACAAAAGACTCACTTTATAGGCAGATACGTATGGATGCGCCACACCCTAAGGAACCACCCAGCGGCACAGCCCACCTGAGACCAAGCCTTTAAAACGGCTGTCGTTGTTTGCCGAGACAATCCATCGTCCCCACCGGAGCAGCTGCCGTTTCTCTCTGCCAGCGGAGAGGGACCCAAAGAGATGAAGGCTTTTCTCGTCTTTCTGCTGGCCCCCATCCTGTGGGCGGAGCGAGGTGAGACTTTTAAATGCTTTTTAGCACCAATCCCCCAAACACCAACACCGATGGGTTTGATCCAAACCCCGCTGAAGTCAGGGCATTTCCTTCCCCACAGGAAGAGTTTACAGAAGCTGGGACGGGGAGGGAAGGGACGGGTGAACCTTACGGGAGAGTTTCTCATTATTTGCACCTTCTGCCAGCTCCTCCTCTGTCCTCGGACACATGATTTCTGCAGCTCTTGCTCTTCTCTGTGCAGTCCGTGTTCAGTCCACCTTAGACAGCCGTATTCTTTATCCCCAGATAGAAATGCTCATCTTCTTGATGAAAGGTCCGTGAGTTTCTTTTGCCCCCTGTCCATTCTGGTATCTGAAAAACCACAGGAAAAGAAAGGTTTTTTTATAGATTTTAAAGCCAAAAAGGACCATTATGATCGCCTGGTCTGGCTTCTTGTTTAACACCAGAAGAAGAATTTGGACCCAGATGTGGTAATTGTACTTCTCATGTAGCATTGTTCCTCAGTCGCGCAGAAAGCGCTTTACAGAGGTGATCAGAATTATTGTCCCGGGGTGAAAGTAACTTAATGTTTCTTACAGCTCCTGCCCTATTGCAACCCAGGTCCCTGCCTGCTTTTTCAATAGCTCCCTGCTGGCTTCTGCCGCAGCGCAGCCAGCTCTTGCAAGAGCTGCTTCCTATCGCCTCCGCATTGTTCCCAGTGATTTCTGCATAATTTCTTTTTGAGCGAGAGCAGGTCTTTAGAGAGACCTCCAGCCTTGGTTTAAAGCATGGGATCCCTAACTGGGGGGCGTGCCCTCCTGGGGGGAGGGTGTGAAGGAATTCCGGGGGGGGGGTGCAAGGCGACCCAGCCCCCTCCCCCCCAATCCTTTTGCTATTTTTGTTTTTCGGCCCTGGTCAGTTCCTTTTTTTTCTTTTTTTTGCTCAACAAGTTTTGCTGCTGGGGGGCGCGTGGGGGGCGTGAGGGTTTCTCAAAAATCAAAAAGGGGGCATGATGCCGAAAAGTTTGGGAACTGATTTAAAGACACCAAATGATGGGCAATCCAACACGTCCCTAGGAAATCTGGTCCCATGATTGGTTATCCTCCCTGCTAAAAAATAGTGCCTTAATTCTAGTCAATTTCCAGTCTACAGTCTTCTTTCCATCCATTGCACCTTGTTATCCTTTTTACTGCCCGTGTAAAGAACTGTCTCTTCCCCATGTAGGCTCAGAGTCTCTGTTATGGGTGGACAGGATAGAGGTCTATAAAATCAGGAATGGTGTGGAGAAAGTGAATAAGGAAAAGTTATTTACTTGTGTCCATAATATAAGCACTAGAGGCCACCAAATGAAATTAATGGGCAGCAGGTTTAAAACAAATAAAAGGAAGTTCTTCTTCACACAGTGCACAGTCGACCTGTGGAACTCCTTGCCTGAGGAGGTTGTGATGGCTAGGACTATATCAGGGTTTAAAAGAGAACTAGATAAATTCATGGAGGTTAAATCCATTAATGGCTATTAGCCAGGATGGGTAAGGAATGGTATCCCTAGCTTCTGTGTGTCAGAGGGTGGAGATGGAGGGCAGGAGAGAGATCGTTTGATCATTACCTGTTCAGTTAACTCCCTCTGGGGCACCTTCATTAGTCACTGTCGGCAGACAGGATACTGGGCTGGATGGACCTTTGGTCTGACCCAGTCTGGCCGTTCTTATGTTTTTATGTTCCAGCCACCTTTCATTCTCTTGCATAAACGAAAGAGATCGTCTGTGTTCTTACGTCTCTCGCTGTAACCGCAGGTTTTCCGGACCCTGATCATTCTTGTTGCTCTTTTCAGAACCTTCCTCTGTTTTCTGCCCTTGGCCAGTTGTTACCCTGATTTGCTTCGCTCTTTCGTTTTTCTTTCCTGCTTTTCTTTGCGCATCTCAGTAACGTTACCAGCGCCACTTCGTTTTCTGGGGGTGACTCTGACCCCTGCACAAAGGTTCCGCACCACTTACGTCTCGGTTCTGTTCTCGGTTTTACCTCGGTGTGGCTCCCTGGATGGCAGAACACCGATTTGCAGCGGCTGCTGTTTGTGGAGAGTAGCGGGTCTGATCCTTCGCAGGGACATTCCTGCTGCTTTTTGTGCAATTCTAGCTGTGGGGCAAGCAAGAATGACATTTCTCTGGGAGAATAAGGCCGAGGTCCTAGCCAGTCACAGGGAGGAAACTGTTTCTCTAGCAGTCGGAGACGCCACGTTCTCTTCTTTCCACAGCTGACTCGCTGCATTGTCACGTGTGCAACAGCATGACTGTGGAATCCTGCACGAATCCCGTTAACTGCTCAGCAACCGATAATTTCTGCACGACATTTCTGAGATGTAAGTCCCAGCGTTAGTGGTGACTAGGGTCATATTCTGGGGTGGATCCATGCAGGCAGCTCCCTAAGCCCATGTGGAACTAGTTGCAAGATCAGAGCCTTGCTTAGTGAGCAGCTGATTAAGGGGAAGGAGACAAGAAAGGGGGCAGAAATGGTCCCATTAAGAATACCCCATGTACTGGGTGCTCCATCTGGTGCAAAAGTGGCATCAGGGATCTCTGCTTTCTGCTCCACGTCCCTACTGCAGAGCATGGTGGTGGTTGGGGGGGGGGTCATGCCCAACATCTCCTGCACCGTGGCTATTTACTTGTTCCCATAATATAAGAACTAGGGGCCTCCAAATGAAATGAATGGGCAGCAGGTTTAAAACAAAAGGAAGTTCTTCTTCATGCGGTGCACAGTCAACCTGGGGAACTCCTTGCCTGAGGAGGTTGTGAAAATTGCCTACACTACCCAGAAGTTCATGAGGAGCTGGGGCCATGCTGTGTGGCATCCTGGCAGCTGGGGAAGGCTGGGGCCATGTGGCGTGGCTCTCCGGTGGCCTGGGATGGCTGGGGCCATGATGCATGGTAGCCCTGGCCCTCAGCTGGGGTTGGGAGGAGCTTGCGGGGAGGATGCGAAGGGGCATGATCTCGGAGGAGGGGTGTGGCTTTGGGCAGAAGGGGCGGGGCTTCGGCTGCCTTCCCCAGCTGAGCCTTCACAGTCAGTGGTCACCAACCAATCGATCAGGATCTACCAGTAGATCTTGGAGCCTTCAACAGGGGATCCTGTCTAGTTTGGCTGGGAGGCTATCAAGCGCCGGTACTTCAACTGTCCCTGCCCATACTATCCTGCTGCTCCTGCCCAGAGCTTCAGAGCTGCCCTCTGGGAACCCCCTGCTCTAAGGAGTCACTTGGGAACTTCTAAATGCTGATTCCCACCCCCTTCTCTTTCTTATTTAGATAATTCCACTGCTCCCTATCGCCTGGAAAAGACGTGTTCCCCGACATGTCTGTTCCCCACAATCCCTGAAGCTGTCGCCAGGCTCAAGTCTTCGTTTCTCTGCTGCCAGGAAGATTTGTGCAATGGGGCGGGCAACGTGAGACTTGCCTGCCCGGCGCTGGTCGTGGCCTTCCTGTCCCTTGTCCCCTTTGCCGGGACCGGCCTGTGACTTGGTGGGCCGAGAGAGGCTTTCCTGGCCCCACGAGATGCGACCCCTACTCTTTGCAACGCACCCCTCTGGGGTCGACACTGGGCCTTGCCTACCAAGCATCACCTCGGATCCCATCACCCATGTGCTTCTCTACCAGCTTTCACGGCTCGGTCGCCGGGCGGAACCTCACGCTGCTCGGGAGACCGGACGGTTTTCTCTCGCGTTCATGGGGTCACACATGTAGGAACTCAGCTGGCGTGGGTGCAAGGTACTGTAGGCAAGGGGAGGCATTGCCTTCTCCAAATTGCCTACACTACCCAGCGGTCCATGAGGGGCTGAGGCCATGCTGTGTGGCAGCCAGGGAAGGCTGGGGTCATGCAGCGCAGGTCTCCGGTGGCCTGGGATGGCTGGGGCCATGACGCATGGTAGCCTTGGCCCTCAGCTGGGGTTGGGCGGAGCTTGCAGGGAGGCTGTGAAGGGGCACGATCTCGGAGAAGGGGTGTGGCTTTGGGCGGAAGGGGCGGGGCTTCGGCTGCCTTCCCCAGCTGAGCCTTCAGTCGGTTGGACTGTGCTGCGGCACAGCCATTTTGGATCCATGATGGGTAGCCGGGACACACAGACCAATGTGATCTAGGGAAGGTTCCTTTATTGTATCCCGTATGATCTGGTGAACTTGCTGAAGAAATAAAGCTTGGGTCTCCCTGATGTTAATGCCCCCGGAAAATGCCTGATGAAAATAACGGCCGCTCTTGGTGATGAGTTTCATTCCGCTACATTTCTCATTAATATCCCAGCAGGGAGTGGCGTGTGGTTGATTAACAGGCGTGTACGACAGAAAACGAGCCACACGGTCCTAGAGATTGGGCCCACGCTGGAATGACTCATCGGCCGCCCCCCTTCCCACAACCCTCCTCCGACGTTCAGTGTTTTGGAGAGACGTGTACCCAAATCCCAACGGTTACCACAGCAATACAGCCGCCCCCGGCTTCCGAGGCAGGGATGGCCTAGTGGTTAAGGCACTGGATTTGGGAATAGGGGTTCAAATGCTGGCTCTGACCAGAAGCACCCTAAAAGTGGGGAGGCCCTAGGGTCCCAAACTCTAGCCCTGCTCCCAGGGCTGCCTATGGGAGACCGAGCCCTCACACCACTCCTGCTTCCTGGACCCCACCTTCACCCCAGCTCTTCTCCTGAGCCCACACTCTGCCTCTTCCCCCAGGGCCCTACCGCCATCTCTGTCCCCTCCCTCTGTCACTTGATTACAGCTTGTAAAAAGTGATGGAGCTACGGCCACTCCCCCCCAAGTCCTCCTTTCTGGCCCAGGCTCCTTCTGGGGCAAGTGGCTTAGGCCCAAATTTTCAGAGCCACTGACTATAGCAAACTGGGTAGGGCCGGCCCACAACATTTTGGCACCTGAGGCGGGGAGCTCAAAGGACGCCCCCTCACTTGGGTCAAAACTTTGGAAGGTCTCAATTTGTCCTTCTTCCTGTTCTACTCCTGTCGTGACACTCCCCCATCTCTGTGCATCTAGAGCAGAGAGACTACATCTGCACCAGCAGCAGATACAATTTTCTACTCTCTGGGTCCTAGCGGCAGCTCCTCACATCTGGCCCTGAGGCGGCCGCCTCCGTTCGCCTCATGGTAAGGCCAGCCCTGACTGTGGGGTAGCAAAGCAGCCGGGCCTCCTAGCTCTGGCAGAGGGCCCACAAGTGCAGGCTGTTGCCTAGGAGAAGGGGGGACTGCCACCCACAGATTGGGGTGGCGGGTGGCACACAGGCCCACCCACTCCATTGCATCCCAGCCCAGGGTCCTAGCAGTGGCAGTGTTGTAGCCAGAGAGGAGTCAGCTACCCCTGACTAATTCCCCCTCTGTAGTGAGCCATGCTGGTCATCGGGGAAGGGAGCCTCTGTCAGGGCTTGCAGCTCTTCTGGGGTCGGGTCTGCTAATGGTCCTGCCCAGTCCTCCGCTTCGGCAGCTCGTGGGAGGCGTCTGGCTCCTCCGCTGACTGGGCTCTCACTGAGATCTCAGGCCCACCTTTTATACATCCGGTCCCGCCCACTAGCTTCTGGTGGGAGGGTTGAGTGCCTCCTGGTGGCCGGGTGCGGTATTGCAATCCTGCTCTTGCTCCTGTGCCTGCTGGTGGCTAGGCTTGCCAGATGCTTTCAGCAAAAATACTGAAGAAGAAAAAAAAAAAAAAAAAAAAAAAGGGCGGGTGAAGAAACCAAAGCTGTTGAAAAAAAAAAAAAAAAAGGTTGCTGTGCCTTTAAATGGCACCGAGCTTCTCGTTCCCCCACACATGGCAAAGGAAAATTGTCCCTGCCCTCAGCAGAGGAAAAATGTCCCAGAGGGCTTCCGTCCGAGGGAAACAGGAAATACCGGACATTTCACATTTCCGGTGTTTTCTGGTTTTTTTTTTACCAGACGAGGGACCCAAATACTGGACAGTCCGGGCAAAAACCGGACCCCTGGCAACTGTACTGTTGACCTCGGCGGGTCTTCAGTGGCTTGGCCCTCTGGTCAAGGCACAACGTTCTTCTGGGGTACTAAAGAGACCAGTAAATAAACAGTCTGTTTGCCCTCGCTAGGGTCTTTAGCCCCAGCTCTGGGCCCTTTACATTCAGCCCTAAGTTCAGGGTCTCAGATAAGCTCCAATTCCTTACCCCCACCTGCCCCCAGCCCTTGGCCACAGTGCTGGAGCAAGAGAACAGGCCCTTCACAAGCTGAGGGGGACTGGAGTGGGGAGAAAACATACTCTTGGTGGCTAGGGAGGTTTGAGGGGAGAAAACAGACCCCTGGTGGCTAGAGAGGTTTGAGGGGAGAAAAGAGGACCCTGGTGGGCTGGGAAGGTCGGGGAGGGGGAGAGAAAACACCCCTAGCCCCCCCAGCTTCCTGCCCTGCCCTGAAGGACAAGGGCAACGCCAGTAAGTCTGCTAGTTTCACTGTAAGAGGGTCTATACGTATAACCCTCCCCGCACCACATTCTTTTGCATTTTGCATATGACAGAAACGTATTTACTAGTAGGCAGGCTCTCTCATGGGAGCAACATGGCAACCATTTTAGGTTAAAAACACCTGTTTCTTGGTTCATTTTCAATGAAAAAATATATTTCCTGGTTGGTCAGGGGTGACATGCTGTGATGGGCGAGTTTTGGAAAGTGAAAATGTTGGGGGAGGGAGGCCTAGGACGAGTGCACCTGGATGAGAATGGAGAACTTGTGAGGAGGAAAGAGAAAGAGGAAGCCCCAGAAAAGTGAACAGTGACAGAGAGAACAGAAAGCGTGGCCTTCCTCCAGCCAAGAAAGGAGACGGGTGGTGATGGGGACGCACACAGACACGGTGAAAGTGCTTCCGTTTGTTCCTCTTAATAATTTACCAAGCAAAGTGGGTGGATCGTGACGAAGAATCAAACAGCCTTTTGCGTTGGCCTCCTCATTTGAATACAGCATCTCCCCGAGTTACGAACGAGTTACGGACCAAACATTTGGCCGTAACTTGATCTGTTCATAACTCGGACCCCCTTGAGTTACATAGCGACCATGCTGTTCATAAGCCCGGATCATGTTCGCAACTTGGGGACCGCCTTTACGACCGCTCCGTGGGAGCTTTGGTCATCAATGCGAACGGTCGTAACTCAACCGTTCGCAACTCGGGGACCAGCTGTATATCGTTACTACGACCAGAATGGGCACAGGACTGGAGCCTTGTCCAGCCAGTCCCAA
Source organism: Pelodiscus sinensis (assembly GCF_052426305.1). Lineage (NCBI taxonomy): Eukaryota > Metazoa > Chordata > Testudines > Trionychidae > Pelodiscus > Pelodiscus sinensis. Next base: position 5,371,661 of record NC_143053.1, read on the forward strand.
TGATGAGACACCACCTTCATTTTCATTCCCCTTGGAGCAGGCTGGACTCCCTCCTCTACCCCACTTTCCCCTGTAGAATAAAAATGCTGAGTCTTTGAAGCTGACTGCATGAAGTGCATGTGGGGGGAGAGTTGGAAAGTAATTTAACTTACTGTAGAGACCATTAAACCACTTCTTTGTCTCAACAAATTGCTGTATGTGCAGGGATATCCTTCCATGTTTGATATAGCATGGGACTTACATTCACTCTTAGGCAAAACCCTCCAACAGGCTGAACCTCTCTAGTCCTGACTGGTGCCAAACCAGAGAATTTGCCGAACCTCAACGTCAACGGAGCCATGTAGATTTGTTGTTTTGGCAAAGTCAAATGAAGCTGCGATTTAAATGATCGCAGCTTCATTTAAATTTACATGGCTGCCGCGCTGAGCTGACAAACAGCTGATCAGCTGTTTGTCCTCTTAGCGTGCTAGTCCGGACGCTCCCCTGCCGACATCAAAGCCCTTTGTCGGAAGCCCCGGTAAACCTCATCCCACGAGGAATAACGGGGCTGCCGACAAAGGGCTTTGATGTCGGCAGGGGAGCGTCCAGACTAGCGCGCTGAGCGGACAAACAGCTGATCAGCTGTTTGTCGGCTCAGCGCGGCAGCCATGTAAATTTAAATGAAGCCGCGATCATTTAAATCGCGGCTTCATTTGCCTTTGCCTATGTGTCTAATCTACATGCCTCTGACGACAGAGGCATGTAGTCTAGACACAGCCTCAGGGTACATCTACACTGCAACGCTATTTCGAAATAACTAGGGCTGTTCTGAAATAACTTCATCCATGTCTACGCAGCAGGCAGTTATTTCGAAATAGTGTCAAAATACTGGCAAGCTGGAGGACTTCTTACTCTGACTCCTGTACCCTCCTTGTACGTGGAGTAAGGGAAGTCGGAGGAAGAGTGCTCTATTTTGAAATAAGTGTGGTGTAGACTCTTCCAATTTTGAAATAAGCTATTTCAAAATAAGATACACAATTGATGTAGCTCAATTTGCGTCGCTTATTTCAAGGGAAGCCCTGCTGTGCAGACGTGTCCTTAAAAGACAGTTAGGGGTAAATTAGAGCTAAATAACAGCACATGACACTGAGAACCAGGACTGGTGGCTGTCCACAAACTTTAGGGCTCATCTAGACTACGCTGAAGTTTTGAAAGGGGATAAGCAAATTCTGTGGGAATTTGCATATCGTCTTCCAATCTCACTTTTGAAAGCAGAGCTTTCGAAAGTGAAAGTAGTCAGGATGAGTTTTTTCCGACAACCCCCCCTTTTTCGAAAAGCCGCGTAAACCTCAAATGCCCGTGGAATTTGCATATCCTCTTTCGAAACTTCAGCATAGTCTAGACATAGCCTATGGGACTGCAGGAAACTTGGCCACACCCGTGATAAGTGGGCATTCAGCTAACTCCAATCATGCCGGACTGTGGGTGTTGTTGGATCAGAGAGTGCCAGACTAGAGAGGTTCAGCCTGTAGTTTAGGATCTAGTGTCATCGCAAATGGTGCATGGTAGGTAGGGCACAAGAACGGGTCACACCACGGCCAGCGAGGCATCTGATCCTGGTCTGGATGCCAGTGATCGAATTCCCATCAGCTTCCATGGGCGCAGACGCAGGGGACAAGGAAACACATCGGATGTGCAGAACTGAAGTAGAGATGCTACCAGCACTGTTCCCAAGGGCGTGGGTGGTGTCTGGCCCCTGAGACCAAGGTCCCATGGACATGTGGCTGAAAGAAATGAGCCCCTAATGTTCTGATCCAGCTGGAAGGGTCCTCCCCAGCTGACTGTTGTGGGTCGGTCCCAGAGGAATTTTTCAGAGAGCTACACAGCCCATAGGACTCACCCACGGACAAGTGATGGGCAGGAAGAGGCTGACGGCAGAGGAAGACAAATGCTACCGAATCTGATGCATTCTCTCTCCCAATGGGTTCTCTCTAAGGACAGGAAGCCCTGTCCCCAGCCACCGCATTCATTGGTAGACGATCCTCCGACCACTGCAACGTCCGCTCTTGGAGCAAAGTTGGTTCTTTTCCCCTTTGCACCAGACCAGCTTTCCCAGGACTAGGTTTGTGTGGTGGACAAACCACCTTATTTAGCTTCTGGGACGGGTATCCCACCGAAACCAGGCTATTAGCCAGGATTGCTAGCACTGTCTTGCGAGGACCTCTTACTTCCAGCAGATGGAGACAGAGGACAGGGCTTCAAGGCCGTGTGCAAGTTGCTCTCTAGCTGCCACCATGGAAAACGGTATGTGGTTGGTAGAATCGTAGACGCTACAGGCGGAAGAGGCCAGTTGGGTCATTCAGCTCCTCTTTCCTGGAGTCAGTGTGGTGTACTCTCTCCTTTTTTGTCTCTTCCTCTTTTATCTTTAGCAACGTGGCTTCTGCTGCTTCCTCTGGGGAACGATCCCAGAGTTGTATCGTTCTTACACATCTCCTGAGATTCAGTCTACATGTCCTTTTATCCATTTCCCACCCCCTTTGCTCCAGCTGTAGCCTCCCAAATCTATGTCGCACTCCCACCCCACCTACTCTTGTTAGCTGTCTACACTACAGAGTTTTGTCAGAAAAATGGCCGTTTTTCCGACAAAACTTGAGGAACATCCACATGGCCATTGCGCTCTTCCACAAGAAAATCGAAAGAACAGAGGGGTTTTTCTGGCATTGGTAATCCTCATTCTATGAGAAAGAAGCTTTTTTGTGAAAGAAGGGAAGAGGGAGGTTTTTTTCGGAAGACAAGGAAAGAGGAAAAAGCACAGGTGTTCTGGTGGCCATTCCATCCATAGCAATCACAGCTTACATGCGAGAGAGCGTCCATTCTGTCCGGACACTCTCTTTCGAAAAAGCAGATCCCTTTTTTTATACACTTTTGGGCTACGTCTACACTGGCACCCTTTTCCAGAAATGCTTAAAACGGAACAGTTTTCCGTTATAAGTATTTCTGGAAAAAGCGCGTTTACATTGGCAGGATGCTTTTCCGGAAAAGCACTTTTTCCAGAAAAGCGTCCATGGCCAATGTAGACGCACTTTTCCGCAAAAAAGCCCCAATTGTTATTTTCGCGATTGGGGCTTTTTTGCGGAAAAGAAATCTGTGCTGTCTACACTGGCCCTTTTCCGGAACAGTTTTTCCGGAAAAGGACTTTTGCCCGAACGGGAGCAGCTAGTTTTTCCGAAAAGCACTGATGATTTTACAGTAGATCGTCAGTGCTTTTCCGGAAAAGCAAGCGGCCAGTGTAGACAGCTGGTAAGTTATTCCGGAAAAGCGGCTGCTTTTCTGGAATAAGTGGCCAGTGTAGACACAGCCTTGCAGTGTGGACACTCTCTTTCAGAAGAAGTTTTCTCAGAAGATCTCCCAGCAGAGCCAGGCCCAGTAAGGCTGCTAATACAATCAATCCTAGTATCTTTATACCCTTAACCAAACAGTCTGAAGTCAGGGCATCCAATTACAGAAATCATCAATTAAACTAGGAAAAACAAAGCCTTATCAGCAAGATGGTGGACAGGTTCAAGGGAGTGAATCTTCCTTCTCAACCAGCCCAATTAACACATTCCAACAGCCCATCCTGTAGGCCTCTCTCTGGGGGTGACAGAAAGTTCACTCTGGTCTACGAGCTAAAGCGAGACGCTGAAAAGGTTTCTGTTATACAAAATGGCTTCTAGCTCAATATGGAAATGGTTTCCACAGAATCAAGTTTCGATCCTTATTGCCGGTATCTTTCTGGTAAGGCCGCACTCAGAAGCAAAGGTCAGTGTTCCAGCTACGGCGGCGCATCTTCCATCCCCAAGCAGCATTATCACATCACGCCCCTCCCGCCCCCGCCCGCCTGGTGTTTCTGCTCCTGAGTCTTCTGGGCCTTTCGTTGCACTGCTGCACCACGTCTAGAAGGCTGTCGGGGACTCCCCCCCAGAACAGCCTGTACAATAGGTGGGAAGCTTTGCCGTCAGCAAATGAAATTAATGGGGAGCAGGTTTAAAACTAATAAAAGGAAGTTCGTCTTCACACAGCGTGTTGCCAACCTGTGGAACTCCTTGCCAGAGGAGGCGGTGAAGGCTAGGACTATAATAGAGTTTAAAGAGAAGCTGGATAAATTCATGGAGGTTAGGTCCATAAAAGGCTATTAGCCAGGGGATAAAATGGTGTCCTTGGCCTCTGTTTGTCAGAGGCTGGAGAGGGATGGCAGGAGACAAATCGCTTGATCATTGTCTTCGGTCCACCCTCTCTGGGGTACCTGGTGCTGGCCACTGTCGGTAGACAGGAAACTGGGCTAGATGGACCTTTGGTCTGACCCAGTACGGCCGTTCTTATGTTCTTATGTCAGCAGAGGGTGGAGGTCTGAGAGCAGCGCCTGTTGCAAAAGAAAGAACAGCCCCACAACTCTCGGCCCAAGGAAAGGACAGCGCGTTTTCAGCATTGTTCTGGTATCCGTCCGCTGACACAAGCCCTCTCTGGCATTTTTTCTCGGACCCACCTCCGTAGCCACACGCTTCTCGGGATCGTGAAGGGCTTTTTATCACTTCTGCTTCCCTGTACTTGACCACGTGACTCCTGTTCCTCTTTTACGTTGAGGAAGAAAACCCAAGCCACTCTCCCGTTCCCCGTTTCGCTCATCTGTATCGCGACCTCGGCTGTTACTTGTGTCTTGGGTAGCCAGCCCATACACAGCTGGATCAGGAGCGTACACATGGTTTAATATGTCTGTAGCTGTAAGCACTGTTGGTTGAAATGAATAAGAACATCAGAGTGGCCACACCAATGGCCCATTGTGGCAGTGGGGAGGGATACCAGCCTCGCACTGTGAAGGCTGAGCCTGATCAAGCCCACCTGGCTGAAGAAGCCCCGCCCCCATGACTCTACTGGGCATGCTCGGACTGCAGCACAGGTATAAAAGCCTGGAGGGAGGCTCAGTCTGGCCTGACGGCCGGAAAGGAAGGACCTCAGAGAGAAGCTCCTGCCCAGCACCAGCCAGATGATCTGACGGGAGACAGCAGAGACTTGCGCGCTAGTTGGGACGTCTCCCCTGCAGGGTACGAGGGAGAAGCAGCCCCTAGGGAAGTAGTGGCCCAGTGGGCCCTGCCTCAAAGGGCCATCTGTTAACTCTGTTCAGGGACTCTGACCAGTGGGCCAGCAGACCTGGCCTTAAAGGGCCAGCAATTTACTTTGTATGGGGACGCAAGCTTGTGGGCCACCAGGCCTGGGTTTAAATGGCCAGCAAGCAATTCTATACTACGAGCTCTGGTTGAGCAGCTGGTTAACCTCTGGGGTAGAGGTCCGGCTACAGGCTAGAGGGAGCACGCAGGGCGGGCTGAAAACCCGCAACATGGGGGCAGGCGCCCCGTGATACCCATCTAGGCCAACATCCTGTCTTCCAACAGTGGCCAATACCAGGTGCAGCAGAGGGAGTGAACGGAACAGGAAATCATCAAGTGATGCCTCCTCTGTCGCTCATTCCCAGCTTCTGGCAGAGACTAAGACTACGTCTACACTGGCATGATTTTCCAAAACTGCTTTTAACGGAAAAGTTTTCCATTAAAAGCATTTTCAGAAAAGCACATCTAGATTGGCAGGATGTTTTTCCGCAAAAGCACTGTTTGCGGAAAAGCATCCGTGGCCAATCTAGACGCGGTTTTCCGCAAAAAAGCCCCCATCGCCATCTTTGCGATCGGGGCTTTTTTGCGGAAAACAGTACTGTGCTGTTTACACTGGCCCTCTTGCGCAAATGATTTGCGCAAGAGGGCTTTTGCCCGAACGGGAGCGGCACAGTATTTCCACAAGAACACTGACGATCTTACATGAGATCGTCAGTGTTCTTGCAGAAATTCAAGCGGCCAGTGTAGACAGCTGGCAAGTTTTTCCTCAAAATCAGATGATTTTGCAGAAAAACTTGCCAGTCTAGACACAGCCTAAATGTAAAAAGTAAGTTGTCAGGGATAAGAGGGAAGGTCTTCTCTTGGACTGATAACTGGTTAAAAGACAGGAAACAAAGGGTAGGAATAAATGGTCAGTTTTCAGAATGGAGAGAGGTAACTAGTGGTGTCCCCCAAGGGTCTGCCCTGGGACCCATCCTATTCAAATTATTTATAAATGAGCTGGAGAAAGGGGTAAACAGTGAGGTGGCAAAATTGGCAGACGATACTAAACTGTTCAAGATAGTTCAGACCAAAGCAGACTGTGAAGAGCTTCAAAAAGATCTCACCAAACTAAGTGGTTGGGCAACAAAATGGCAAATGAAGTTTAATGTTGATTGATATAAAGTAATGCACGTTGGAAAAAAACAATCCCAACTATACGTACAATGTGATGGGGACTCATTTAGCTACAACCACTCTTGAGAGAGATCTGGGAGTCGTTGTGGATAGTTCTCTGGAAACATCCACGCAGTGTGCAGCAGCAGTCAAAAAAGCAAACAGAATGTTAGGAATAATTTAAAAAGGGATAGTGAATAAGACAAAGAATATCTTATTGCATCAATATAAAACTACGGTACACCCGCATCTTGAATACTGTGTACAGGTGTACTTGCCTCATCTCAAAAAAGAGATCTTGGCATTGGAAAAGATTCAGAGAAGGGCAATAAAAATGATGAGGGGTTGGGAACAGGACCCATAGGGAAAGAGATGCAAAACACTGGGACTTTTCTGCTTTGAAAAGAGGAGACTACGGGGGGATATGATAGAGGTCTACAAAATCATGACCAGCATGGAAAAAGTGAATCAGGAAAATGTATTTACTTGTTCCCATAATATAAGAACTAGGGGTCATCAAATGAAGTTAATAGGTAGCAGGTTTAAAATAAACAAAAGGAAATTTTTCTTCACACAGCGACAGTCAACCTGTGGAACTCCTCGCCAGAGGATATTGTGAACCTTTAACAGGGTTCAAAAAAGAGGTAGATCGATTCATGGAGGTTAGGTCCATCAATGGCTATTAGCCAGGATGGGTAGGAACGGTGTCCCTAGCCTCTGTTTGTCTGGAAATGGTGCCTCAGGCAGAAAGGAGCTCTTCCCTCTAGGTGCAGCCATCCTCCAGGGGTGAGGGAGGAGACTTTGCATGCTCCACCGCTCTCAGGTCCTGATTGGCCTGAGGGCAGAGGAGTGGCAGGGTGGCCGTGGGCTGGATCAAATGACTTGGTGGGCCAGATCCAGCCCCCAGCCCCTATCTTGCCCACCCCTGATCCAGCACAATGGGACACTGATTTCAGCGGGGGCGGTCAAACTATCTGGAGCTTCAGAGGGGTGGCCGAGTTAGTCTGTAACAGGGAAAACTTTAACAAATAGTCTGGCAGCACTTTAAAGACTAACAAAACACGTGGATGGGATCATGAGCTTTTGTGGGATGATCAGATGCCAGCGATGATCTGGAGGGGATCTCTACAGCAGACGGGAGGTGTTCAGAAACATGTCAGCGCCGTATCCTCCGGTGGCAGAAGGTTTATTTGTGGTCGGCTGATATTGCAGAACCTTGGCATAGGTTGGGGGAGAGAAGGAAACCATCTCAGTGTGAATTAGCACTTCCAGTGTTGAAATGGGGCTGTGGGACTGATTCTGTTCACCTCCTTATGTTTCAGTACTCCCTCTCCCCCTTCCTATTAGACACAGATGAGAGGTGCCGAAACCACAAAACAAATACTATGTGGTCTCAACAAACAGAGGAGGCACTCAGCAAAGTGCCTGAGTCATTAAACTTCTTCCATTCAAAAAAGAGAGGCTTAACTGAGATCAAATGCCAGTCATGCAAATGAACCCGCCCATCTAGCCCGTGTTGTTCTAGACCTTTGAATCCCAGCACCTCAGTCAAACCGCCCTCTCCGTTCATTCTTTTCCAAAGAACGAAACTGACACCACAAGGGCATTTCCACTTTGCAGTGAGGGTTGTAAAGTTCTCAGCGTGGCAGGTGGGAAATCAGACATTCTGGAGCAGGGAAATTCTACACCCCAGTAAAGGGGACACTCATGAGGTCATCGAGTCCAACCCCCTGCTCAAAGGAGGAACAACCCCATTTCAATCATCCCAGCCAGGGCTTTGTCAAGCCGGGACTTAAAAACCTCTAGGGATGGAGATTCCACCCTCTCCCTAGGTATCCCATTCCAGTGCTTCACCACCTTCCTTGGGAAATAGTTTCTCCTAATATCATAGAATCATAGAACACTAGAATTTGAAGGCCCTCAAGAGGTCATCAAGGCCTCTTGATGACCTAGGGGTCATCAAATGAAGTTAATAGGTAGCAGGTTTAAAATAAACAAAAGGAAATTTTTCTTCACACAGCGACAGTCAACCTGTGGAACTCCTCGCCAGAGGATATTGTGAACCTTTAACAGGGTTCAAAAAAGAGGTAGATAGATTCATGGAAGTTAGGTCCATCAATGGCTATTAGCCAGGATGGGTAGGAATTTGCCTCATGGCAGGGCCAAATACTGTCTAGACCAGTGGTTCTGAACCTTTTTCGGTCCACGTACCCCTTGGTCTCAGCTAAATACATCACGTACCCCACTCAGTAATAACCTTTTCTTATAACTTAATGTGAATAATCAAAACTACGGGTATCTTATAAGACATAAATATCAACACATTTTCGTTTTAAAAATAAAACACTAAAAATTGCAGAAAATGTCCATTTACAAATGGACAAAGCACACTAGTCTCACTAAGGGTGTGTCTGGACTACCTAGTTTTGTCGACAAAAGTGGACTTTTGTCGACAAAACTATACCAGCGTCTACACTACCGCTGAGTTCTGTCGACATAACGTCGACAGAACTCAGCAGTTTTGTTGACGCTGGTAAACCTCATTTTACGAGGCATAACGCCTTCTGTCGACAGAACTCTGTCGACAGAAGGTGTTATTGCCTGTAACATTGCGTCCAGACTACGGAGTTCTGTCGACAAAGCAGCTGGCTTTGTCGACAGAACTCAATGTGTCTGGACGCTCTTTGTCGACGGAAGTTTTGTCGACAGTATCTGTCGACAAAACTTCCGTCGACAAAACGCGGTAGTCTAGACGTACCCGAATGCAAACATTGCTGCTGCTTACTATTAGCCAATATTTCTATCCTAGGCGTCGTTTTTGAGAGAGCCACACACATATCATGTTCTGAATTTAATTTGTTCCTCGCTTTGGTTTTTATCGAGGCAAGCACCGAAAAGCCTGACTCACAAAGGTAAATTGTGACAAATGGAACTAAAACTCGGTAAGCTCATTTTGTCAGAATGGGAAATGCCTCGCCACGTTTACACCATTATTGGTACAGTGTCATTGATTCGAAGTCGACGTGAAGTTTTGGATTATTTCTCAATTCGAGAAGTTTGTCTTTTGCCAGGTCGGTATCACTAATTTGTTCAAGAGACACTGTGAAGGGGCTCCTCACCCAAATGCCAGCTGCCAAACCAGTTAGGATAATTCCATCGATGGCGATTTTAAAGATTTTCCAAATGTATAATAATACTTTCACGAACTCTTGGTTCCACTGGAATTGGCTGTACCGGATTGGAAGTGATTTCATCAAAGAGAGGAAAACTGGCGAAGTTACCACCCTTCTTCCACAGAGAGTTAATTTCTCTTGAAAGGATTTGATCTTCTCTTTGGCCTCCAAAGTAATCATATTACAACCTTGGAATGAAATGTTCAGTGAGTTTAGGATTCCAAATACATCTGCAAGGTGATTTCCTCCACTGCTTGTTTGAGGATATCTTCTGATGTGTCCTTGATTCGATCATGAATGGTATCAATTGATAATGAGATCTCTGCTATTTTTTATTTTGCTTCTGTACTGAACATTAATTTGATCATTTCGATGGCACACGGTTTCACCAGGGTCTCGGCGATACTATGGGGCTTTTTTTCTTTGGTGATCCGTAATGCCACTGATAACTAGCCTCCAGGGCTGGTTTCTTCATGGGAGTAAATCAGTGCTGGATGAGAGTGCCTTGTGATTCAAATCGTGCTCGTTTGATTTTAAAAACAGCCTTTGGGTCATTAACATTTTGAGGATGAACAGTCTGCAGATGTTCTTAAAGTTTGGATGGCTTCATATACCCATTACTGAGTACCTTTGAGCAAAGGAAGCACGGGTCTCATTAGTAATAAATATATCAAGAAAGTGCATGAAAAATGTTCGAAAAAATGTAGCAGTATAAATAAAGATACTATCTACTACCATACGAAAAAACCACTAAACATAATACACACCTTTAAGTAACCCACACTGAATTTATGAAACACTTGTAGAATACACCTGTATGTGCCTACGTCTGTCATTAATAAGGAGCGTCTGACAGTTATTTCTGTGACAAGCGACGAAATAAGTCGACTAGTACAGATTAGTTTGCCAACGTCGGTAACTGCAACTACGCATGCCCACAGCTGATGCTACGCATCGGATCAGGCGACAGATTCAAAATAATTAGGTAGATGTTTACGCTATTATGAGTCAACTGTATTACTCACTATATTATTTTCTTAAGAAAATAATAAAAAAACCTTAAATTAATTTGTTTTTTTACATAATTTTTTAGTATTGTATGACTTTTTTATTGAAAAAATCAATAAATTACCTATACTTGAACCTTACATACCCCCTGACAAGGCTTCATGTATCCCTTGAGGGACCATAGACCCCTGGTTCAGAACCCCTGGTCTAGACCATCCCTGATAGACATTTATCCAACCTACTCTTATATATCTCCAGAGATGGGGATTCCACCACCTCCCTGGGCAATTTATTCCAGCGTTTCACCACCCTGACAGGCAGGAAGTTTTTCCTAATGTCCATCCTGAACCTCCCTTGCTGCAGTTTAAGCCCATTGCTTCTTGTCCTATCCTCAGAGGCCAGGAAGAACAATATCCAACGTAGACCTTCCCCATTGCAACTTGAGACCATCGCTCCTTGTTCTGCCACCTACCCCCACTGAGAACAGCCTCTCTCCATCCTCTTTGGAACCCCCCTTCAGGAAGTTGAAGGCTGCTCTCAACCCCCCTTGCTCTTCTCTTCTGCAGACTAAAGAAGCCCAAATCCCTCAGCCTCTCCTCATAAGTCATGTGCTCCAGACCCCTCACCATTTTTGTTGCTCTCCACTGGACACTCTCCAGGGCACTCACATACTTTATTACAGTCCCTTATTGAACTGACAAGAGTGGCTAAGAATTTACTGAAGACCCTTCAGAAATGTCTTTCATGAGCCCTGTAGGAGCTGTAGTTGGCGCAACCTCAGTCAAAGTGAAGGAGACTGCGTGGAGATATGTCACTTCACACCAGCGGACGTTCTGAGACTCATTGAAGTCTTGACTCTTTTAATAGTCTAGGGTATGTCTACACTAACCCCCTAGTTCTAACTAGGCAGGCTAATGTAGGCATTCGAAGTTGCAAATCAAGCCTGGGATTTAACTATCCCGCGCTTGATTTGCATCTTCCCGGACGGTCGCCATTTTTGAAATTTACAAGTCCGGACTAAATGCCCACGGCTACATGTAACAGGGACCCGGTAGTTCGAAATAAAGCGCTAGTTCGAACTACCTGTTATTCCTTCTGGAATGAGGTTTAGCTTATGAAATGCACCCCTTCAGCTTATGAAATGCACCCCTCATGTATCGGAACCCATGGACTAACGAAGGCTCCAGCTGTGTAGTTATCTGGCAGAACTACACAACCGGGTCTAGTAGCCAATTTTTGGAAATCTGTAAGAGGAACTCATGCAAAACAGAAGCAACGCACCTTCCGGACAGAAGATATTAAGTCCCAGCATTTTGCTTAGCATGACACTTAGGGTATGTCTACACTACAAAGTTAATTCGAACTAACAGCCGTTAGTTCAAATTAACTTTCATAGGTGCTACACATACAAACCGCTAGTTCGAACTTAATTCGAATTAGCGGAGCGCTTAATTCGAACTAGGCAAACCTCATTCTACGAGGACTAACGCCTAGTTCGAATTAAGTACAGGCAGTCCCCGACTTACGTGGATCCGACTTATGTCGGATCCGCACTTATGAACGGGGCTTTCTCGCCCCGGAAGTCGGGGCGAGAAAGCCCCGTTGGTAAGCTGCTCCGGTGCCCCTGGTCTGCTGGAGACCGTCTCCAGCAGACCAGGGGCACCGGGCGGGTTCCGGCGCTTCTGAGGCTTTGCCAGAGCAAAGCCTCAGAGGCGCGGGGAACCGCCGCTGCTGCCGCTTCAATCTGGGTGCCTGTGGTCTGCTGGGGACCGTCCCCAGCAGACCACAGGCTCCCAGACTGAAGCCTCAGCCGCGGCGGGGTCCCTCGCCTCTGAGGCTTTGCCAGAGCAAAGCCTCAGAGGCTCTGCTCCCCGTGTCCCTGGTCTGCTGGGGGGGGGCAGCTAGTGTGCTCCCCCCCCCCCCCAGCAGACCAGGCTTTTGTTTTGGACTCTGGGGCAGAGCAGCTGGGGCGCTGCCGATTGGTCCTGCAGCGCCACTCTGGGCACTACTGGACCAACCCGGCAGCACCCCAGCTGCTCTGCCCCAGGTCCTGATTCAGCCGCTGCTGGTCAGTTTCAGCAGCGGCTGAATCAGGACTCTGGGGCAGAGCAGCTTGGGTGCTGCTAGGTTGGTCCAGTAGCACCCAGGAGCGGCGCTACTGGAGCAACCCAGCAGCACCCCAGCTGCTCTGCCCCAGGCGTCCCCAAGTCAGCTTCTGCTGAAACTGACCAGCGCTGACTACAGGAAGCCCCAGGCAGAGTTGCTCTGCCCCGGGCTTCCTGGAATCAGCTGCTGATCAGTTTCAGCAGCAGCTGACTTGGGGACGCCTGGGGTTCTTAAGTTGATTCTGTATGTAAGTCGGAACTGGCGGTCAGTTTCAGCAGTGTCTGAATCTGGACGCCAGTTCCGACTTACATACAGATTCAACTTAAGAACAAACCTACAGTCCCTATCTTGTACGTAACCCGGGGACTGCCTGTAGTTTGAATTAAAGGCTGTGTAGCCACGTAATTCGAACTAGTGGGAGGCTAGCCCTACCCAGCTTGCCCTGGCGGCCACTCTGGGCACCACCAGGGAAACTCATCTGCCCCCCTCCCGGCCCCGGAGCCCTTAAAGGGCCACGGGCTGGCTACGGTGCCCGTGCCAGGTGCAAGCCTGCCAGCACCCAGCCAGCAGACCCTGCACCTGGCACGGCACGAGCCAGCCACCCGCTGCCACCCAGCCCTCTGCCTCTTCCCGGGACCAGGCTGGCAGCTCTCAGGAGCCTGCCCGGAGCCACAAGAGGTGGGTGCCTGCCTGGTCTAGTGCGGAGATCGTGGACCTCATCCAGGTTTGGGGGGAAGCCTCCAACGTCCACGACCTCAGCACTAGGCACAGGAAAGTGGCCGTCTAGGGCAGGAGAGCTGCCAGCCTGGCCACACAGGAGCAAGTCTGCATGAAAATCAAGGTTTTCCAGTGAGACCCCCCCAACCCTGAGCCCTGAGCTTAGAACATAAAAACATAAGAATGACCGTACTGGGTCAGACCAAAGGTCCATCTAGCCCAGTAGCCTGTCTACCAACAGCGGACCACACTAGGTACCCTGGAGGGGATGGACCGAAGACAATGACCAAGCCATTTGTCTCGTGCCATCCCTCTCCAGCCTTCCACAAACAGAGGCCAGGGACACCATTCCTACCCCCTGGCTAATAGCACTCCATGGACCCAATCTCCATGACTTTATATAACTTCTCTTTAAACTCTGTTCCAGTTCTAGCCTTCACAGCCTCCTGCAGCAAGGAGTTCCACAGGTTGACTATTTGCTTTGTGAAGAACAACTTTCTGTTACTAGTTTGAAGCCTGCTACCCATTCCTTTCCTTTGGTGTCCTCTAGTCCTTCTATTATGGGAACTAATGAAGAACTTTTCTTTATGCACCCTCTCCACACCACTCATGCTTTTATAGACCTCTATCCTATCCCCCCTCCGTCTCTTTAGCCTCTCTTCACATGGGACCTGTTCCAAACCCCTGATCATTGTAGTTGCCCTCCCCTCTCCCACCCTCTCTCTTCCCCTCTCCCACCTCCTTTTCCCAGTCTCCCCCAGTTTTGTTAAATAAAGAGCGTTTCTATTTTTTAACACACGTGTCCTTTATTTTGTACATCAGGAAGGGGGGCAAGGGAGGGGTAAGTGGAAGGAGGTGATGGAGGAATGGGGTACGACCCCCCGATGGGGAGGACTGGGCTGGCTCTGCGGGCTCCTTGGGGTGGAAACTCTCCTGCAGCCCCCCTATTGACCCCTCAGATGACAGCCTGCAGCAAGTGCAGCTGGGCTGATGGCCGAGTGCTGTGATGTGCCGAGTGTGGGTACTCCGGGCACTCCAAGCCAGGACTGCTTTGCAAGCGGGGAACCCCTGAGAACTGTCTGTCCGGGGTGGGGGTCGGGTCCCTTTAAGCACAGCCCTCGGCTAGCCTGAGACAGCAGCTCCACGCTCTGAGTCCTATTCTGATGCCCTGCCGGCACTGCTTCCAGCCATCCTTAACCCCAGTTCAGGGTCCACTCAGTGTGTACATGCTAGTTCGAATTAGCAAAATGCTAATTCGAACTAGTTTTTAGGTCTAGATGCACCAGTTCGAATTAGCTTAGTTCGAATTAACTAATTCAAATTAAGTTAGTTCGAATTAGTGCTGTAGTGTAGACATACCCATAGAGATGGTGCATGTGAGACACAGAGAAGGCAGAACTAGTTGAGAAGACAGGGGAGTGTGGTAGTCTCTTATCTGGGTAGGTCCTAAGCTAAAGGCAGCCAGTGCAGATCATGGGACTCTGGGTGAATATGTTCATAAGAAATTCCCTTTAACTGCAAGTCACTGCACTAGCATGAGTCACAAGGTGGTTTTATATGAGTAAACTGATCATTTTTTGTACCAGATAACCCAGGCAGTGCACAGTTAACCTGTGGAACTCCTTGCCAGAGGATGTTGTGAAGACCAGGGCTTTAACAGGGTTCAAAAAGAACTAGATTCGTTCTCGGAGGATTGATCCATCAATACTTACCAGCCAGGATGGGTAGGAATGGTGTCCCTAGCCTATGTTTGCCAGAAGCTGGGAATAGATAACAGGGGAGGGATCACTTGATGATTCCTTGTTCTGGTCACTCCCTCTGGGGCACCTGTCATTGGCCACTGTCGGCAGACAGGATCCTGGGCTAGGTGGACCTTTGCTCTGACCCAGTGTGGCCGTTCTGATGTTCTTAGGCATTTCAGCATCAGTCTTGTCTTTCTTAGCAGACCCAGTGTGTGAGTTGATAGTTGGGGGGAGGGGGGGGGGCGACGTTTCTTTCCAAGAGTGACATCTCAAAGTTGATAGCATAAGCTGTGGTTTACAGCCAAAGCTAAGTTCAACCCTCCGGCTATGTCTACACTGGCACCCTTTTCCGGAAATGCTTAAAACGGAACAGTTTTCCATTACAAGTATTTCCGGAAAAAGCGTGTCTACATTGGCAGGATGCTTTTCCGGAAAAGCACTTTTTCCGGAAAAGCGTCCGTGGCCAATCTAGACGTGCTTTTCCGCAAAAAAGCCCCGATCGTCATTTTCGGGATTGTGGCTTTTTTACGGAAAACACTACTTTGCTGTCTACACTGGCCCTTTTCCGGAACAGTTTTCCGGAAAAAGGACTTTTGCCCGAACGGGAGCAGCATAGTATTTCCGGAAAAGCGGCTGATTTCTTACAGTAGATCGTCAGTGCTTTTCTGGAAATTCAAGGGGCCAGTGTAGACAGCTGGCGAGTTATTCCGGAAAAACGGCTGATTTTCCGGAATAAGTGGCCAGTGTAGACACTGCCCCATCTAGCCCCTCTGAGGCACACGACCTCATGCTGGGAGTTCGAGCCCTGTTTAGGAAGCCTGTGGCCCGGGACAGCTATCCATTCAGCAACGCATCACGTGACCTTGATGCTGGAGGGATGCCCATTCTGTCCCGCCCGCTCCATGCCAAAGGAGATTTGGAGTCTCACACTCAAGTCTCCAGTTCTATGGGTGCAGCCCTCCCCCTCTCCCTCCCCCGCCCACCCGCCTGCCTGCCAGTCGGAGCCCAAGAGCTGAATTCTGGAGCAGAATTCTAGCCACCGATCGCTGGAAGCACAAATTCTGGGCTAAGGCCTTTTGGGTGTGTTTTAGAGGCTCAACGTAGAGGACGGTTGGAATTGAAACATCTGCTGCCATGTTCCCGGCCTTCGTGCCCCATGCGGGTCTCGCACTGTCTGTCACTTCTCCAGGGTCAAAAATGGGGAGGGAAGTCTTACGAGTCCCTTTTGTCTTTACAGACATTGCTCGGCTCTGCCGCTAGTTGGGAAAGAAAAGGAGAAAGCCAGCAAGGCAGGTAGTAAATTGGAGATTCCGGGGATTAGATAACGCCACCGGCGGATCATACCTTCTTGCAAAGAACAGGGGCCTAGTTATTGTGCACGGCTCAAATCCTTCTGGTCTTACCTAAGCGTGAACAATCTTTACCCAAAAATGCATAGCAAAGCAGGAGGCGGGGCTCGGGGTTTAGAGATTTAATCCCTTTCTTACTCAGACTCGCTTTTCCAGTACAGCTGGATCCCTGAGGTTAAAAAAAAAAAAAGATCAGAATCAGTGAAAGGAAAAACCCATCCAGAGGGTGCATTGAGAGAGACACCAGCAAGGAGTATCCAGCTGCAAGGAGCTACCTAAGATGAAGGGGCTTTTATCTGTGCTGCTGGTGGCCGTGGCGTGCATGGAGCTAGGTAAGATTCTGCGTTGCTAACCAAGCCCTGGCAGTGGCAGATTTGGCGTTAGCAAGGCCCTGGGCTCAGACTCCTTTTTGGGCTCCCCTCACCCTCCCGGACCCCGCCAAGAAAAAGAACGTTCACACTTTCTGGCCTCTGCATTCTTTTTTCTTCACCTTCTTTCTATATTATAAGTACTAAGAAGGAAATGAAAATGCGGGAGGTGCCTTTTTTTTTTTCCCCACAGACCTCTTGAAAATTGCGGAGGGTCTCAGTGGACGACTAAACGATCTTTCCAAATATTCTTTGGGCCATTAGCTAACTGCTGTGAAGGGCTTTGGAGAAGAGCGCTTTATAAAAAACGCAGTCTCCGTGGCTGCAGAGACAGCTTCAGGCGCCCCTGGGACCCTGCGCTGGCTGGCCTGGAGAAGTGGGCAGAGACCCACATGTCAGCTACCTAAAACTGAGGGGGGGGCACAGTTCCATCGGCTATCACAGCGCCCAATTCTCCTCATTATGACACCCTTTTCAATACCTGAAAACCTCTGTTATGTCCCCTCTCAGTCGTCTCCTATCCAGACTAAACAAGCCCAATTCCTTCAGTCTTTCCTCATAGCCCATGTTCTCTAGACCTTTCATCATTCCTGTTGCTCTTCTCTGGACCTTCTCCCGAGTATAACACGCTTTTATTTTATGGCGAGGTGCATGAGAAGAGTGTGACGTAGTGGGGGTACCTGGCTGGTTTCTATGCTGCTGGCTCTGGGGTAACCCCCACTGGCTGCCGTGGGTACCACGACCCAGCAAAACAGGATGAGTCACTATGCAAAGGGACCTCTCAACCAGTATGGCCAGACACCCCCCATGGAGAGGAACAAAGGAAGGGGGAATGCTGCCCTGGCTGGGGGGCAGGGCTGGAAGAGTGTGGGTTAGTTGCTGGCTGGGAGCATGGAGGAGACAGCCTAGGGAAAGGGGCTGGAATTTAGGGGCTCAGTCTCCCCCATCTTAAGGGGGCCTGAGGCATCCTAGCCCAGCTCTGTGACCAGGTTCCATCTGTGCTGTGCTGTATCCTGGAGAGGCAATAAACTTCCTCTATTCCACCGGCTGGTGCAGTCTGGTTGTGCCATTTCGGGGTGCAGGAGACGGGGGACCCCCAACGCGCCGTCTCAAAGAGTCAACAGCTGGTCTCACCAAAGTTTATGTTGTGTCTGGCAGTGCGGAGCTGGTGACAGGAGACTTTGTCTGTGTCTGTAGGAGGGAGGAGAACAGAGGGAGAGGAAAGGTTGTGGCTGTGGGGAGGGGGGGCAAGAAATGAGGACGGGAGGGTGGCAAGCCTGTTGAGAAAATGTGTATTTTGCTAGTTGAGGGGAAATCGAATAGGGGCGGTGTGGAGTCCATGTGATTCCTGGATCACAAGCCTGCAGGCGTTTGGGAGAGGCGACTGCAGTGGCATTCTGCTTTGTCCAATCTTCAGCCTCTAACTGGTGCGTGAAGAGGTTGTGATCTGCTGGCCGGGGTGGTGATCCACACAGGCAGAAAGGGTCAGGGCCTTGTTTCTCCCCTGCACGTCACACAGTGGAGGAGAGGTGGCCTGCATCGGAGCGTGGTGCCCGGGGGCTATGATCGCCGTCTCGGATCCGGGCCGGGTCTGAACCATCCCCACAGCGACAATAGGAAAGTTAGGACTAAGTGCTCCGTTGGAAGAACATGAATTGGGAAATTGGAGGGTTCGTGGCTGACCAGAAGAAACACGATTAGCCCGGGCACTTCCCTGCATCTATGGGAGAGGGGCCAGAGGAGTTTTCTCACAAACATAAACCTGTCAGCGATTTGGAGCAGAAACCCTGACTGGGCTTCCTCACGCCGGCCCTGCCTCAAACCCGCCCCTCCGACCATAGGTGCCAGCTCTGGGCTAGGAATGTAAAATCCATTTAAGTCGTTAACCAGTTAAATTTAACCAGTCCGGCTGCTTCCGGTCCCACACTGGACTGCTGGCTCCCGTGTGGCTGGGAGCAGGCAGCCTTGTGCTGGGCAGAAGGGGGCTGGAACCGGCAGCCTTGTGAGGCTGGAGCAGCGCTCTGTTTGTAGTGGGATGCAGCCGGGGGCTGTTCCCGGATAACAGTTTGAAGCATCACCCGTTACTGACTTATAGCAACGAAAATCTTGTCACTTTTACTCGTCGGGTAGCTAATGAAGGACAGTGGCTGAGCTGACATTGCAACGCCAGGTTTAGCGCTTTGTTAAATCCGGGAAGGGTATCATTTCGGTTTCAAAGCGAACAGGCAGACCGCGAGACGCACGGCAGAGTGGCGGGCTCTGCGTTTGAAAGCCTGGGGAGCAGCTGGGTTCACTTTTCTAGGGGATCTTATTGGGGTGGGCTCTGCCTGCGTTTATGGAAGCCTCGTGTTAGAAGCAGGGGGTCTGGCGGGTTGGCTGGTTTTCAGAGGGCCTTTCTCCTGAGAGGAAGTTTATCTAGAGCAGCGTTTCTCAACCTTTTTTTGGTAAAGTACCCCTTTAAAAAAATTATGAGTACCCCCAATGCACCCACCCCTCCCCCAGAGACAGGCACCCCCAGCCCCCCTTCTCTAACCCAATGCCCCTCCCCTCCCCCAGAGCCGGGCCGGGCTCACCATGTGGGGCTGTGCGCTCCCACCCCAGCCCGGCACCCCCCTACTGGGGTGCCTGGGAGCAACTCCCCCCCCCCCGCTGCACCACTGATGCAGGGGGTCCTTTGCAGCAAGGCTTATTGTGCTGCTTCACCGCCTCTTAGCTCCTCTCCTCAGCGCCATGGGGAAGGGGCGATGGGGATGCCTTGTACTGAGCTGCTAGTGGGGGTGGGGGTGATGCACATCTCCAGGGTCAGCCGCCTTCCCCGCTGGAGCACCCCAGGGAGGCTGCCGGAAAGGAAACGAACTAGGAGAGGCAGCCGTGGAAGTGAGGTTTTTTTTCTTCCCACCCAACCGCTTCCCCCCAACTTGGAACTGCCTTGGGTCTCACCGGAGCCGCCACCACGCGCTTTTCCTTCCAGCGCTGGGTAATGTGCGCAGAGCAGCTGTTAAAGTCCGGGCGCATGGCCCCGAATGTTCAATTTGACGGGCACGTGCAGCTGCCCCCTCCCTGATCCCCTTTGCAGGGCAAAAGCCCGGACGTTTTTTACTCATAGACTCATAGGGTATGTCTACACTACAGAGTTAGTCCGAACTAACATAGTTCGAATTAGTTAATTCGAACTAAGCTAATTCGAACTAACGCATCTAGAACTAAAAACGAGTTCGAATTAGCGTTTTGCTAATTCGAACTAGCATGTCCACATTGAGTGGACCCTGAACAGGGCTTAAGGATGGCCGGAAGCAGTGCCGGCAGGGCATCAGAGGAGGACTTAGAGCGTGGAGCTGCTGTCTCAGGCTAGCCGAGGGCTGCGCTTAAAGGGACCCGACCCCCACCCCGGACAGACAGTTCTCAGGGGTGCCCCGCTTGAAAACCAGTCCTGGCTTGGAGTGCCCTGAGTGCCCACACTGGGCACATCACACCACTCGGCCATCAGCCCGGCTGCACTTGCCGCAGGCTGCCATCTGGGGAGAAGGGGCAATTGGGGGGCTGCAGGAGAGCTTCCACCCACAGAAGCCCACAGAGCCAGCCCAGTCCTCCCCATCGGGGGCTCGTACCCCATTCCTCCCTCACCTCCTTCCACTTACCCGTCCCTAGTCCCCCTTCTTATTGATGTACAAAATAAAGATAACGTTTCTTCCAACATTGATTCTGTCTTTATTGAACAAAACTGGGGGAGACTGGGAAAAGGAGGTGGGAGAGGGGAAGAGAAAGGCTGGGAGAGGGGAGGGCAACTAACATGATCAGGGGTTGGAAACAGGTCCCAGATGAAGAGAGGCTACAGAGACTGGGACTGTTCAGCTTAGAAAAGAGGAGATGGAGCGGGGACAGGATAGAGGTCTCTAAAAGCAGGGGTTGGGTGGCGAGGGTGCATTCATAAAAGTTCTTCATGAGTTCCCATAAAGAAGGACTAGAGGACACCAAAGGAAAGGAATGGGTAGCAGGCTTCAAACTAGTAAGCGAAAGTTGTTCTTCTTCCCAAAGCAAATAGTTAACCTGTGGAACTCCTTGCTGCAGGAGGCTGTGAAGGCTACAACTAGAACAGAGTTTAAAGGGAAGTGAGATCAAGTCATGGAGGTTGGGTCCATGGAGTAGTTTTAGCCAGGGGGTAGGAGTGGTGTCCCTGCCCAAAGTTTGTGGAAGGCTGGAGAGGGATGGCACGAGACAAATGGCTTGGTCACTGT
Organism: Pelodiscus sinensis; assembly: GCF_052426305.1. Classification (NCBI taxonomy): domain Eukaryota; kingdom Metazoa; phylum Chordata; order Testudines; family Trionychidae; genus Pelodiscus; species Pelodiscus sinensis. The sequence continues at coordinate 5,392,637 of NC_143053.1, forward strand.
CTTCGGTCCATCCCCTCCAGGGTCCCTAGGGTTGGTCGCTGTTAGCAGACAAGCTACTGGGCTAGATGGACCTTTGGTCTGACCCAGGACGGCCATTGTAAGCTCAGGGTCGGGGGTCTCAGTGGACCCCCTTGATTTTCATGCACACCTGCTCCTGGGTGGCCAGGCTGGCAGCTCTCCTGCCCTAGCCGGCCACTTTCCTGTGCCTAGTGCGGAGATCATGGACGAGGTCCACGATGTCCGCACTAGCCCAGGTGGGTGCCCGCCTCTTGTGGTCCCGGGCAAGCTCCCGGGAGCCGCCAGCCTGGTCCCGGGAAGAGCGGGAGGGCTGGGGGGCATCGGGTGGGTGGCTCTGTGCCGTGCCAGGTGCAGGGTCTGCTGGCTTGGTGCTGGCAGGCTTGCACCTGGCACGGGCACCGCAGCCAGCCCGTGCCCCTTTAAGGGGTCCGGGGCCGGGAGGGGGGCAGACGAGTTTCCCTGGTGGTGCCCAGAGTGGCCACCAGGGAAACCTGGGGAGGGCTAGCCTCCCACTAGTTCGAATTAAGGGGCTACACACCCCTTAATTCGAACTAGCTAGTTCGAACTAGGCTTAATCCTCGTAAAATGAGGTTTTCCTAGTTCAAACTAAGCGCTCCGCTAGTTCGATTTAAATTCGAACTAGCGGAGCGCTAGTGTAGCGCCTATGAATGTTAGTTCGAACTAACGTCCGTTAGTTCGAACTAACATTGTAATGTAGACATACCCATAGACTTTAAGGTCAGAAGGGACCATTATGATCATCTAGTCTGACCCCCTGCACAGTGCAGGCCACAGAATCTCACCCACCCGCTCCTAGAATAATCCTCTCACTTATATCTCAGATATTGAAGCCTTCAAATACTTTGAAGACCCCAAGATGCAGAGAATCCCCCAGCTGTGATCTGTGCCCCATGCTACAGAGGAAGGCGAAAAACCTCCAGGGCCTCTGCCAATCTACCCTGGAGGAAAATTCCGTCCCGACCCCAAATATGGCGATCAGCTAAACCCTGAGCATGTGGGCAAGACTCACCAGCCAGACACCCAGAAAGTTCTCTATAGTAACTCCTATCATCCCTCCATTGACCTATTTACCAATGCTAATGAATGGTCAATTAGTTACCAAGATCATCTTACCTCATCAAACCATCCCCTTCACTTGACATGCCCCCTAGACTTCTCTCCCGTATCCCTAAGGGCACACGTACCACTGGATGAGAAACACTAGTCTACAGCATGTTAGGGCATGTTTATCCTGTGTTGAAATGTTTCATCTTTTTAAATAATTTGAGACCCATGTTCTCTTGTGGAGCAAACATCTCGTCACAGACTAGTCCTACCCTGAGGCCTGCCTGAGTCCCCTCAGGCCCACACAAACCCACGGGCTCATTCTATCTCTCTACACTAAGGGTATGTCTAGACAACAACCAGTTCTGTTGCGAAAGCAAGCCGCTTTTTCGAAAGAGAGTGTAGACGCTCTCTTTTGAAAAAGCAGTGTGGATGCAATTGCGCCTTTTTTCGAAGGCGTTATTCCTCGTCAAACGAGGTGTACGGCCGTCGACAAAACTGCCGCATTCTGTCGACTTACTGTCCATAGAACGCGGCGGTAGTGTAGACGCAGGTATAGTTTTGTTGACAAAAGTCCAACCTAAGCGTGAACATACCATGAGATCTTACCCAGCTGGCTCAAGGACTCTTCTGTGGTAAGTGCTTAGCCAGGAGCGGCCTGAGGCCGGCTGCGGCAGCTGGCGCCCCAGGCGGAGCGCGCGATTGACGCCCCCGCCTGCAGGGCCATAGAATCATAGAATCATAGAATCATAGGACTGGAAGGGACCTCGAGAGGTCATCGAGTCCAGCCCCCCGCCCTCAAGGCTGGACCAAGCTCCGTCTACACCATCCCTGGCAGATGTCTATCTAACCTGTTCTTAAATATCTCCAGAGAGGGAGATTCCACCACCACCCTTGGCAATTTATTCCAATATTTGACCACCCTGACAGTTAGGAATTTTTTCCTAATGTCCAATCTAAACCTCCCCTGCTGCACTTTAAGCCCATTACTCCTTGTCCTGTCCTCAGAAACCAAGAGGAACAAATTTCCTCCTTCCTCCTTGTGACACCCTTTTAGATATTTGAAAACCGCTATCATGTCCCCCCTTAATCTTCTTTTTTCCAAACTAAACAAACCCAGTTCATGAAGCCTGGCTTCATAGGTCATGTTCTCTAGACCTTTAATCATTCTTGTCGCTCTTCTCTGTACCCTTTCCAATTTCTCCACATCTTTCTTGAAATGTGGCGCCCAGAACTGGACACAGTACTCCAGCTGAGGCCTAACTAGTGCAGAGTAGAGCGGCAGAATGACTTCACAAGTTTTGCTTACAACACACCTGTTGATACAACCTAGAATCATATTTGCTTTTTTTGCAACAGCATCACACTGTTGACTCATATTCAACTTGTGGTCCACTATGACCCCTAGATCCCTTTCCGCCATGCTCCTTCCTAGACAGTCGCTTCCCATCTTGTATGTATGGAACTGATTGTTCCTTCCTAAGTGGAGCACTTTGCATTTCTCTTTATTAAACCTCATCCTGTTTACCTCCGACCATTTCTCTAACTTGCTAAGGTCATTTTGAATTATGTCCCTATCCTCCAAAGAAGTCACAACCCCACCCAGTTTGGTATCATCTGCAAACTTAATAAGCGTACTCTCTATCCCAATATCTACATCAATGATGAAGATATTGAACAGTACGGGTCCCAAAACAGACCCTTGAGGAACTCCACTTGTTATCCCTTTCCAGCAGGATTTAGAACCGTTAACAACAACTCTCTGACTACGGTTATCCAGCCAATTATGCACCCACCTTATCGTGGCCCTATCTAAGTTATATTTGCCTAGTTTATCAATAAGAATATCATGCGAGACCGTATCAAATGCCTTACTAAAGTCTAGGTATATGACATCCACCGCTTCTCCCTTATCCACAAGGCTCGTTATCCTATCAAAGAAAGCTATCAGATTAGTTTGGCATGACTTGTTCTTCACAAACCCATGCTGGCTATTCCCTATCACTTTATTACCTTCCAAGTGTTTGCATATGATTTCCTTAATTACCTGCTCCATTATCTTCCCTGGGACAGACGTTAAACTGTAGTTTCCTGGGTTGTTCTTGTTCCCCTTTTTATAGATGGGCACAATATTTGCCCTTTTCCAGTCTTCTGGAATCTCCCCTGTCTGCCATGATTTTTCAAAAATCATAGCTAAAGGCTCAGATACCTCCTCTATCAGCTCCTTGAGTATCCTGGGATGCATTTCATCAGGACCTGGTGACTTGCTGACATCTAATTTTCCTAAGTGATTTTTAACTTGTTCTTTGTGTATCCTGTCTTCTAAACTTACCCTCTCTCTGCTTGTATTCACTACGTTAGGCACACCTCCAGACTTCTCGGTGAAGACCGAAACAAAGAAGTCATTGAGCATCTCTGCCATTTCCAAGTTTCCTGTTACTGCTTCTCCCTCCTCACTAAGCAGTGGGCCTACCCTGTCCTTGGTCTTCCTCTTGCTTTTAATGTATTTATAAAAGGTCTTCTTGTTTCCCTTTATGCCTGTAGCTAGTTTGATCTCATTTTGTGCCTTTGCCTTTCTAATCTTGCCCCTGCATTCCCGTGTTGCTTGCCTATATTCATCCTTTGTTAGTTGTCCTAGTTTCCATTTTTTATAGGACTCCTTTTTTATTCTGAGATCATGCAAGATCTCCTTGTTAAGCCAAGCTGGTCTTTTGCCATATTTTCTGTCTTTCCTACACAGCGGAATTGTTTGCTTTTGGGCCCTTAACAATGTCCCTTTGAAATACTTCCAACTCTCCTCAGTTGTTTTTCCCTTCAGTCTTGCTTCCCATGGGAACTTACCTACAAGTTCTCTGAGCTTATCAAAATCTGCCTTCCTGAAATCCATGACCTCAATTGTGCTGGTCTCCCTTCTACCTTTCCTTAAGATCATGAACTCTATTATTTCATGATCACTGTCCCCTATACTGTCTTCCACTTTCAAGTTCTCAGCTAGTTCCTCCCTATTTGTTAAAACCAAATCCAGAACAGCTTCTCCTCTGGTAGCTTTTTCAACCTTCTGAAACAGAAAGTTGTCTCCAATGCAGTCCAGAAACTTATTGGATAGCCTGTGCCCCGCTGTGTTAGTTTCCCAACATATGTCTGGAGTGTATATGTATAAATGGAGTGACATCATCGGCAGGCGCTCCGGCGCCCCCGTGATGTCATCATCAGGGGCCCCGGGGGCGGCGGTAGCCGAATCTACCTATAGCCACGGGCTGCCCCTGTGCTTAGCACTGGAGAAAGTGCAAAATAAAAACAGCCCCTGACCTGAAGAGCTTATCGTCTGGGGGTCTGATTCTCACCTCAAGGGTTATTTATACTCATTTATATGGGGCCTTCACACCACTCTGGTAATGTAAAGGGCAACAGCATGGGGACTCTAGCAAAGTCCCCTCTAATCTTTTCTATCCATGTGTGGAATTTTTCCGTCCATGTGCAGAATAATTTTATGAGCACTGAGGCAAATGTGAATGTGCACCACCTGTAAAAATAAGGACCTAGCTGTGGGAGCACTGCTAATCAGCTGGGCAGCATTTGAATGTCTCCTGAGAGGCCGCAGAAACAGCCAGCTTACAGGGAACGCAGGACTCCCACCGTAAATCAGAATTGAGCCCCAAAAGTGATTGGCCCACCTGTGTAATGACGTCTGTGTAAGTCAGTTCAGCCCATCTATTATTCTGGGTCTGGTGAGCTGGCCGAGGTTCCTGCCTCTCAGATAACTGTCTCAGAGGGGCCGCCGTGTTAGTCTTTATCTGCAAAAATAACGAGGAGTCCTGTGGCACCTTAAAGACGAACTGATTTTATTTGTTAGTCTCTAAAGTGCTACCAGACCATTTGTTGTTTTTTTCTGTAACTCGGCTACCCCCAAAGCTTCCAATTTTATTTGGGCATGAACTTCCGTAGGCAAAATCCCACTTCATTAGATGCACTTACGCTCAGATAACTCTGTAAGACGGGGCTTATTAGCTAATGGTTACAAAGCCGAAAGACAAACCTCTTTGAAATGATGCCCTCCAGGGAGTGGATTTACCCTCCCCCCCATCATCCCTGGAGGCAACTGCTCACTAGGCTGGTGTTACAATGAAGGAATGGCATCTGGGTTGAGAACATCACTCCGTGCATCAGCCAGGATGTATAGGGAACTATCATGTGCCACTGTACCGTGGAATCGAACCTGGCACCTCTGGAGCTTAGTGCATGAGCCTTGATGCATGAAGTAAAAGCCAGCCGACTTGCGGGTAAGGCTGTAGAGCAGTGATACTCAAACATGCAGCCCGTGGTGCAGTTTGTGTTTACGCAGGGCTCAACACATGGCCCGCGGTTGGGAACCAAAACAAAAAAGCAGTCAGTAGAGTGGTCTTCTGTTGGTGTGTTTTAGTAGTTAAATTCCTGGACTGTCATTGCTCACTAAAAGCGCTGTCCTATGGGGGGAAATGGGGTAAATGTTGCATTTTATTAATATCAGCAGAACTGACTTAAATGGGGTCTGCGTGTTGTGTAGTCTGGCCTTAATCTTTGTATTCATGCCTGTCAGTGTGAAAGAAATTATTTGTATATATATTTGCATGTCTATGCAACCACACTTAAGTTGCATCCCTAGGCAAGTGCTGTGAGTATCATTGTGGTCCCTGGGGCTTCCAAAGTTGAGTAGCTCTGCTGTAGAGCAAACTCCTTGCTCTCTCTGTAAGTGGCCTCAGAGCCACTACATGGGACAGTGAACCACACCCAGCAGGTGTGTATTTTACACTACAGCACCACATTCTGATGGTAACTATACACACAGGTGTGACTACCTGCCCTTTCCTGATTACTCTTTGCAGCCAGTCCACAATCATATCCATTTAAAAACATTTTTTTAAATAATACAAATCCAAATTGTTAAGTATTTATTAAATAAGTTAAAACCTTCATCTATAAAAGGTAAAAATATAGTCAAGGATGTAGCGGTACTACCAACCAATCATCTATGATAAAAAAAGAAAAAAATACAAAGTATTCCATGGAGGAAGGAACAATCCATTTCACACACACAGAATGGGAAGCGACTGTCTAGGAAGGAGTCCTGCAGAAAGGGATCTAGGGGTCATAGTGGACCATAAGCTAGGCAGGAGTCAACAGTGTGACGCTGTTGCAAAAAAAGCAAACATGATTCCGGGACGCATTAACCGAAGTATTGTGAACAAGACACAAGAAGTCATTCTTCTGTTCTACTCTGCACTGATTAGGCCTCAGTTGGAGTATTGTGTCCAGTTCTGGGCACCACATTTCAAGAAAGATGTGGAGAAATGGGAGATGGTCCAGAAAAGAGCAACAAAAATGATGAAAAGTCTAGAAAACATGGGCTATGAAGGAAGACTGAAAGAATTGGATTTGTTTAGTTTGGAAAAGAGAAGACACAGGCTATGTCTACACGGCAGGTTTTTTCCAGAAAAAGATACTCAAATTGCAAACCGCAATGTGCAGATTTTTTTTCCTCTTGCTTTTTCGGAAGAAGCTTTTCCTACATTTGTCCCGTCTACACGGGGCCAAATGTCAGAAAAACCTCCTCTTTCAGAACATCCCTTCTTCCTCAAACAATGAGGAATACAGGGATGCTGAACGAACACACCCGCGTTTTCGGAAACTGTTCTGAAAAAGCAGACACATTTCCTGGATGCAGCTCAGTTTTTCCAGGATACCAAACTCTGCAGTCTAGACATAGCCTTAGAGGGGACACAAGAGCAGCTTTCAAGTGCCTAAAAGGTTGTTACAAGGAGGAGGGAGAAAAAATATTCTCTTTACCATCTAATAATAGGACAAGAAGCAATTGGTTTAGAGCCATCATGTCGGGAGTGGCTGAGAACACGTGTGTCTAGATAAGTGTTCATTTTTAACATTCAGGGAGTGGCTGTTTCTCTAATGGGGAGACATAGGGCGTTGACAGCACCTGTGGATCCCCTGACGCCAACCCCTTTTGTTCCTCTTTGCAGCCCACGCCTTGCAATGTTACACGTGCCGGGAGCCGACGAGCGCCTCCCTGTGCATGACCGTCAGCAACTGCTCCAGCGACGACACCATGTGCAAGACAGTGATGTACTCGCTGGAGGAAGGTAAGGCCGAGAGTCCCAGAGAGAGAAACATGGGCTCCCAGTTGGGGAAGGGAAGGGAAGGAAGTTCATCTCGCCCCAGCCCCAGGGATAGACCTACTCATAATGTCGCTACTCATAATGTCTGGTCCCCTGGCAAATCACAGGAGCAACCCTGGGGTCCCCCAACCCTGAGTTAGGGACCCCAGCTCCTGTTCAGCGGAGGGGGAGAGACAGACGCCTTAGACTGACATTGACAAAAGCCGGCCCCTTCGGCAGGGAGACATCTCTAGCTGACGAGAGGGGCGTTGCTAAGCCTCTCTTGGCAATAGGTGTAGGGAAGCACCTATCTTGGCTTTTGATCCACAAATGGGAACCATCCGCAGCTCCGTGTGTGTCGGGGGGGGGGGAGAGGAGAGAGGCCTGATTTAATGCTGCTTCCAAGATGCTAACTTCTGTCCTAGCAAGTAGCATCTTTATGTGGCATGTAGGAGACCCAACTTCAAGTTCCTTCTTTTCTAGCAGGGGAGAAAGAATGTAAATAGGTCCCTCCCCCCTTGCAGACAAGTTCTCTAATCACTGAGCGTGGGGGCATTCCCCTCGGGGCACACTCAATTTTCCCTCTAATTCTCTCCCCCCCATTCATGTGTGGAATACATTTTGTTCTGTGCACCCAGGCATGGGCAGATGTGCACCACCAATAGAAACACTTGTTGCCAGCTGAGGGTGCTCTGGCATTTGGAAGGAAGGCATGACAGAAGCTGACAGACCGGCACCTACATCTCCCGTCTGCCTGGGGGGATGCTTTGCACCTCTGAGGATGAGCCTGCATCGGCCGATAGCTGAGTGCTGAGTAGACGCTTTTCCGGAGTCTCTTCATATTGGTTCTTCGAGAGGGTTTCTGGCTGCCCCTAGGATGAGCACACGGGCGGAGGTTGAAGGGCCATCTGGGGGAGGCAGCTGAAGCCCCGCCCCTTCTGCCCAAAGCCACACCCCTTCTCCTGAGCCCCAGGCCCAGACCTTTCCGGGCAGCTGGGCAGTGTAGGCAGTTTTGCGAAGGCAACGCCTTCCCTTGCCTCCATTATCTGCCGCCCATGGATGAGCAGCCTTGAGAGATGGGTTGTTCCTGCAGGGACACCCAGTGGACTGACACAAAACCAGGAGCACGTTCCAGGTATTTCCGCTTTGCTCGTGGCTGCCCATGTGGAACTGAGCCGGAGGCAGAGACGGCTCAGCCCCCAAAGAGGCAGAGAGACTCCCCAAGGAAGGTGTGAGGCCTTTCTCTACGTAGGAGGCCCACACCAAGTTTGGGCGTTAGTTCCTAGCTGGTCCAACCCCTGAACCTTTCTGGAATTGGAGCTGAATCCAGAGCACTGTTCCCTCTAAGCTGAGCGCTTGGACAGCTGCCCAGGAGAGATAGCAGAACACCCACAGCTGGCAGCATGTGTGTCTCTTGGTGGTGCACACTCACACATGCCTCGGTGCGCAGAAGAAAATTTATTCTGCACATGGATGGAAAAAATTAGAGGGAGGCCCAGTTCTCCCTGAAGGGCTGGAGACCCTCCCATCCCTCTCCCCCTGAAACCTTCTTTTCATACCCTTTCCTTCTCTTTTGCCTTGAAATGTTGCAGTTTACCCCTTTGTGGGCGACTCAGTCGTGGTCAGGGAGTGTGCTCAGAAATGCACCGCGTCCGATGTGGATGAAATCGGGAGCACTCGCCCTACCTTTTGCTGCACCACTGAGCTGTGCAACGTGGATGGGGCGGGCAGCCTACGAACCAGCTACGTGGTGCTGGGGATTTCGGTCACGTTCCTCTGCCTCCTCGTCACGACTGGGCTGTGAGGAGTTGGGCCGGAGTCTTTCCCCGAAGAACCACGCAACAAGAGAGCAAGCCCCCTCTGGCTGACCTTGCCAACCGGTGGCCTTGAGCACGTGTAGGAAGACACCTCTTTGCTGTCTTAGAAACGGTGGCCGCTTGGAAGGCTGTGATCTTCTGCATTCCTGTCCCCACTGATCAAGAAGCCTAGCACAGGAACCGCACCACCCTTCCGCCACCAGCTCCTTGCTGCATTAAATTAAATGCTAATCTGCTCTGGAATGTCTTTGTGGTGTCAATTAGGTGCGGAAAATTCCACAGCGCACCCAGTTACTCAAGACTGAACTATGTGAACTGAAGCGCTTGATCCGCTTCAATTTCACCGGCCCCGACTCGACCTCCATCCTTGTGAAATGACCAGTTTGGGAAGGGGGGGGGGGGTGAAATTCACCTGTCTGCAGAGAGCCCATGCAACCCCTAGCCCCATGTCTAAATTTCATTCTTGCTCCATGAAGGGCAGGGGGGATGCTACCCTAGCTCAGAAGCATGAGGCAGGAGTCTGACCCTTGATATGCCAATGAGCTGAGGGAAGGTAAATTCTGATTTTTGGGTCCCGATTTAAGAGGAATACTAAGGTGTTGCTTAATCAACCCCTGGTCTACATGAGGGAGTTATTTCAAAATAACCCTCCCTTATTTCGAAATAACACGCAGAGCACCCACACGACCAAGCCCGTTATTTCAAAGTAACGGGCCGGTTATTTTGCAATCTGTACTCCTGCTTTCCTCGGGGAATAACACTAATTTTGAAAGAGTTCTTTCGAAATCGCGACCGTGTGGATGCTGCTATTTTGAAATAATTACACCCCAGAGTCATTCAAAATAATTACTCCCCAGTGATTCCCAGTGAGGTGGCGCATCCACATTAACGGACTCATTTCGAGGCTTCCCCATGGTGTGGACACGCTATTTTGATTTTACTTATGTCAAAATAATTTCCTAGGGTAGACATGCCCTCAGTTCTCAGTGCAATTCTGCAGCGTGTATGCGACTTGGCGGGACTTCAGCATGAATGCTATGCCGAATCCAGGCCTTATTTCAGAGTCCGGGTCAGAAATCCCTACTTTTGGTTTACAACTCTCCAGAACATGCTCTGGTTTTCTCTGTCCCATCCCTGCGCTGTTTCACGGAGCTCTGACCTCTTCTGCCCTTTCACATCATCTCAGCTGAGCTGGTGATGCGAGAGCCTTCTCCCCTGCAGCCGACACCTTCTTAAATCTCTCTCCACCTCATCCACTCTCCAACTCAATGGCAAGGATCCACTGAAAAAGGTCCCTTCTCCTGGCTTCTCCTCCTTCCCTCATTTCCTGGGAACAGTTACAGGCAGTCCCCGGGTTACGTACAAGATAGGGACTGTAGGTTTGTTCTTAAGTTGAATTTGTATGTAAGTCGGAACTGGTACATATTGTAGTGGAAACTCTAGCCAAACATTCCTCCAGAGCTCAGTTTTATTCTCCCACACCTCACTTCCCTCAGTCCTTTATTCTCAAGCTGAGGTGTCTGCTGAGAAAAGCCGCTCCGCGTCTCCCTGGGCTGTTGGGGGGGGGCCGCTAGTTTTGCGTCTCCCTGGTCTGCTGGGGGGGGCGCTAGCTTCGCGTCTCCCTGGTCTGCTGGGGGGAAGCAGCTAGTGTGGGGTTGCCTCACCCCGTTTGTAAGTAGGGATCCGATGTAAGTCGGATCCATGTCACCCAGGGATTGCCTGTACTTCATTCCATATTGAGGGGAAAAAAATAAAGCTGACTGACAACGGACTGTGTGAACTCATGGGACAGTGATAAGACCCTCAAGGGAGACTCGTGGGCTGGTCAGTCCACTCTCCTTCACCTCCTGAGATGTTCCCCTTGGTTAAAGGATGCACTGACACGGCTCAGCTGCTTGGTGAAATTCGTCCTTCTGCAGAGAGCCCGCCCAAGGGCTAGGCGCTTCTGGAGTCTATCGGGGACTTGAGTGATAGCGATGCAGCTGTGTTAGTCTGGTCTAGCTGAAACAAAAGACAGGACTGTGTAGCACTTTAAAGACTAACAAGATGGTTGATTAGGTGATGAGCTTTCGTGGACCAGACTCACTTCCTCCGATCAATATGTGGCAGAAAATCGGCACGACCATATATACCAAAGTGATACAATCAAAAAAACGAACACATGTGAAATTGACAATCAAATAGAGCGGTGATTAGACATGGTTCTGGCCCTCGGCATGGGATGCATTTCACTGGGAAGATGGCGTCGATGTACAGCGCCTAGCGCGCTGGGTTTCAGTTCTGTGACTAGGGCTCCTGGAGCTAGGGTAACACTAAATTATTACGAAAAATACCATGATCCAGGGGAAGGAGGCTGCACTCACAGAGAAGAGTCCATCAATGAAACAGGGAAGAGAGATCCGGCCAGGAAATCAGACACCCCCCACGGAGGGCACGCACTGCTCTGTCATCGTGGGTCTCCTTAGTGAGCCTCAGGGTCGGGGAGGGACAAGGCGCTTCCAATGCACAGGCACGTGGCTCCCGTGTGTCTAACTTGCCCCCGACGTGGCTGTCATTCCACCTTTCCAAAGCAGGAAAACTGCCGTGGAGGGCTCACGCTGCTTTGCAAGACGAACAGGGGAGAGCCGGCCTGTTAGTGAGCTGAGAGGTACAAGTCTGGGACTTTTCAGCTGGGAAAAGAGATACCTGGGGGGGATATGCCACAGGTCTATAAAGCCTGGACTGGTGAATAGGAAAATGTGATTTACTCTTTCCCATTACTCAAGAGCCAGGGCTCATCTGGGGAATGAACAGGCCGCAGGTTAAAACAACCCAGGCCCACTAATGGGGAGCAAAGGGGGAAATGCCTGTGGGCCAAGCCATTTACAAGGGCCTGGGATCCCGGCCAGTGCAGCAGCAGCTCGTCCGAAAAGCATCTTTTACATAAGAACATAAGAACGGCCGTACTGGGTCAGACCAAAGGGCCATCTAGCCCAGTAGCCTGTCTGCCGACAGTGGCCAGCACCAGGTGCCCCAGAGAGGGTGGACCGAAGACAATGATCAAGCGATTTGTCTCCTGCCATCTCTCTCCAGCCTCTGACAAACAGAGGCCAAGGACACCATTTTATCCCCTGGCCAATAGCCTTTATGGACCTAACCTCCATGAAATTATCTAGCTTCTCTTTAAACTCTATTATAGTCCTAGCCTTCACAGCCTCCTCTGGCAAGGAGTTCCACAGGTTGACTACACGCTGTGTGAAGAAGAACTTTCTTGTATTAGTTTAAAACCTGCTCCCCGTTAATTTCATTTGGTGTCCTCTAGTACTTCTATTATGGGAACTAATCAATAACTTTTCTTTATCGGCCCTTTCCACACCACTCATGATTTTATAGACCTCTATCCTATCCCCCCTCAGTCTCCTCTTTTCTAAACTGAAAAGTCCCAGTCGCTTTAACCTCTCCTCATATGGGACCCGTTCCAAACCCCTCATCATTTTAGTTGCCCTTTTCTGAACCCTTTCCAAGGCCAAAATATCTTTTTTGATTCAGTCTCAGAAGACTCAGCAACAGAGACTCATGTTAATCTGGCAACCCATCTGAGACTTTGCAGAGTAGTCCTGTAGCACCTTAGGCTATGTCTAGATTTCTGTTTCCCAATTTTATTTGGTCACGGAACCCTTTTAAACTCAAAAGAATTTTGCTGAACACTAAAAACAGTCTTATATATGGAGCTGAAAAACTAGACCACAAATGAGTCAGGATAATAATAAACAAATGCTAAACAAGGTCATGAGAGCAACACGAATGAACATTGTTTTCAATAAAACGCATAAATGCTTAAATATTAATTATTATTATTTTTAAATCATAAAATCTTCTTGTAATGGAATTTTCTTGTGGACCCCTTATTTTCACTTTGTGGAACCCCAGGGTATCCCGAAATAGCAACGCCGTGTCCAAAGAACATATCTGCTATTTCATAAAAAATTTCGAAATACTGGACGCGCTCTTTTGCCATCCCTGTAAACCTCGTTCTATGAGGAATAAGGGATGGTTCGAAAGAGCACTTTATTTCAAAATTTGGTGGCGTGTGGATGCGCCAAATTTTGAAATAGCCTCTTTTGAAATTAAATCGAAAAAAGATACGGAATTAGTGTACTGCAAATTACGTATCTTTTTTTGATTTAACAGTGCAGTCTAGACGTAGCCTTAGAGACTAACAAATATAGATAGATAGTATCGTGAGCTTTTGTGGCATAATCCACTTCCTCAGGTGAGTGGAGAAAAAAGAGAAAAAAAAATTTGAATCAGAAAAAGAAGGGAGAGGGGGAAAAAACCCCATTGTCAATAGTAGTGCTGGAGCTTAAGGAGGCGAACTGAGTGGATTGTAAGGGTACAGCTACACAGCAGCGTTATAATAACAAAGAGCGGGTCTACACAGCAAGCCGTTATTTCGAAATAATGTTGAGCTGGAGGACTTCTTTCGCCAACTCCTGTAACCGTCAACTCACGAGGAGTAAGGGGAGTTGGAGAAAGAGCGTTCTTCCTTCGACTTCCTGCTGTGTAGACAGCTCCACAAGCCGAGTTAAGCTATTTCGACTTTAGCTAGGCAATTGATGTAGCTGACAATGTGTAGCTGAATTTGACTTTTGCCCTGCAGTGTAGATGGACCTTACGTGTTCCATACTTTTGATGCTATTTGGGTGTTGACTATAATGGCCCATCCAGCTCATTCTTTGTTCAGCTCCTGATAGGGTCAAATTTGCATGCAAAGACCAGTTCCGCAGTTTCTCTGTGTAGTTGGTTCCTGAAATTCCTTTGTAGAAGAATGGCTATCTTTAAATCCATTAACGAACGCCTACACACGTACGGCTCAATTCATCTCCATTAGCTCCAGCACTGATATTGGCTGGGGTTTCCCTCCACTTCTTTTTCTGCTTTAAATTGGGAGGCTTTTCACTTTTTTATCCACCCATCCGAAGAAGTGGGCTTTGCCCACAAAAGCTCTTAATTCAAAGACACTTGATATGCCCCATGCAAGTTCTGGGGCTGGATTACTGGGCCCTAGAATCTGCCTGGGGCATATCAAAAGCCTCTTTGACTCAAGAGATCTGCTTCAGCTTTCCCCAGAGCAGACCGGTTGGTCCGGGAAAGGGAGGGGAGCCACGGTGCGGCTGCCTGGGAGCTCATCTGAGTGGGTGGGGGGGAGGAGAGGTGTTTGGGGCTTCTCTGAGTGGGGTGGGGGGTTTGTGGCCCTGGCCGAGGGAGGGGGTCAGGATCCCATTGGTTTCTGCCCTGGAACCCAGAATTGCTGTCGATGGGCCTGACACAAACCTCGCACAATGGTCCATCCACGTGTGTGGTTGTTGCCAGGGAATGTTGTGAAAGCCAAGACTCTAACAGGGAGGGTTCAAACACGAATTCGAGATGCCCATGGAGGACAGGTCCAGCAATGACTAGCAGCCAAGATAGTCAGGGATGAAGCTTTCTGCTCTGGGTGTCCCCAGCCTCTGCTTGCCAGAAGGTCTGAGTGAGTGACGGGAGATGGATCCGTCTATGGATGTCCAGCTCCGTCCATTCCCTCTCGGGCACTAGCTTTGGCAAGAGAGGACACTTATCAAGTTTGCGGATGATCCCAAGCGGGGAGGGGCTGCACGTGCTTTGGAGGACAGAGTCAAAATTCAAAACGATCTGGACAAACTGGAGAAACGGTCTGAGGTAAACAGGATGACGTTTAATAAGGACAAATGCAAAGTGCTCCACAGAAGAAGGAACAATCCATTTCACACACACAGAATGGGAAGCGACTATCTAGGAAGGAGTCCTGATGAAAGGGATCTAGGGGTCAGAGTGGACCACAAGCCAAATATGAGTCAACAGTGTGACACTGTTGCAAAAAAAAGCAAACATGATTCTGGGCTGCATTCGCAGGAGTGTGGTGAGCAAGACAGGAGAGTCATTCTCCCGCTCTACTCTGCGCTGGTTAGGCCTCAGTTGGAGTATTGTGTCCAGTTCTGGGCACCGCATTACAAGAAAGATGTGGAGAAATTGGAGAGGGTCCAGAGAAGAGCAACAAGAATGATGAAAGGTCTAGAGAACATGAGGTATGAGGGAAGGCTGAAAGAATTGGGCTTGTTTAGTTTGGAAAAGAGAAGGCTGAAGGAGGACATGAGAGCGGTTTTTCAAGTACCTAAAAGCGTAGCAGAAGGAGGAGGGAGAAAATTGTTCTCCTTGGCCTCTGAGGATAGGACAAGAAGCAATGGGCTTAAATTGCAGCAAGGGAGGTTTAGGTTGGACATTAGGAAAAACTTCCTGTCAGGGTGGTGAAACACTGGAATAAATTATCTGGGGAGGTTGTGGAATCTCCATCACTGGAGATATTTAAGAGCCGGTTGGACAGACACCTGTCAGGGATGATAGACGGTGCTTGGTCCTGCTGTGAGGACAGGTCCCTTCCAGTTCTAGTGTTCTATGACAGGTCACTGCCAGACATCCCAGTGGGGGCTGCTGTGCGTGGGCGCGTCCTTATTGTGCTCCACACTGTGCGTACCTGCCGGCCTGCCCCTCCTACTGCAAACCCAGCCCTTCCAATGACAGCCGTGACCCGGTTACTGCCTCGGGCGCTTTCTTACCCCCCTCTCCCCAAGCTGGAATCCAGGAGCAATCACAGTTGCTGGGCCAGGGACAGATTACAGCCCGGGGGGATGGAGCAGGGGGCGACAAAGAACGGATCAGCTGGAAGATCACTGCCAGGGGGTCATTACGACTTTGCGGCTGCACAACCGGAGACTCAGAAGGAATCTGGGAGGTACAGCCTGGTTCCAGGGCCGAAAACGCCAGCCAGAGCGAATGCACCTTGGGGAGAGTGCAGCGTGTTCCGCACCAGACACAGCAGCTCACACGTGTGCTTATTGACACGGAGTCAAAGCAAAGGCATCCGGCCTTCTCCCGCCCACTGACACCACCCCATTCGTGAACCCTCAGCTCCACTTTCCACACCACCCTAATACTTAGCTCTTTCCAGCCGCAAGTCTCAAGGCCCACCCTAAGGCTGAGTAATACTGAAATAGTTGGGGAAACTGAGGCACAGGCACTAGCCCAAGTTCACACAGCTGGGGAGTACGGAGGCCAATCTAGAACCCTGGTCTCCCCAGCTTTTCAGCCAGTGTCTTCTTTCTGAGATACCCCACCACAGCGTATTCCATAGGCCCGCTCCAAGAACCAGATGCAGGCGTGTGCATGTGTGGCCAGGGTCCACGTTCCTGGCTGATGCGTGAGCCGCCAGACAGCTTACGTTGGCATTTCTCCCTGCTGGGTGCATCAGTGCTGTCTCTTATCACACCTTCGTCCAATCCACGCTCGTGTCACCTGAACCTCGCTTCTCCCCCCCCCCCCCCCATGCTGGTTTTCAAAGCCCTGCAGCGTGTGTTGTCTGCGCTGGACGACTGACGCCCTGTGAATTTGTCTTTGCCCTGCGGTGGTTGTTACACAAGACCGACACGCCCGGGAACATTGTAAATTGACCGTGTCATAGCACCGAAACACAAATACCTCAGGAGCCGGATTATCTTTTTAGAAGGTCAACGTGTGGTGTTCACTGAAGAACTTGAGCACCGTCATCAGCCTGGCTAGGGTGAGCTCCTGAGGGGAGCTGGGTGCTGGGATTTCTAAGACAACCCCCCCAGCTCCCTAAGCCTTAGATGTAGGACATGAAGTTATGCTGATGCCATCAAAAAAATCCAAAGGAAATCTCTCAGAATCAAAGGCGCTTGAGGTAGGTATGGATGGTACAGGTGGCATCTCTACGGACTGGAACTCTCTTGGTCTGGACCACAAATGTTCCAGGACCAGAGAGTCCCAGTGAGCTGGGGGTGGGGGGGGAGCTGGAAGACCGGCCGGATGGGGGAGGGGGTGACACATCCCAGCTTGGCTGTAGGGGAGAGATGGGAAGTCTGGTGCATGGCTCAGCCAGGCTGCAGGGGAACGGGGGTGAGAGCTGGTGTACGACTCAGCTGGGCTGCGGGGGGGATGAGGAAGCCCTGTGGCGGGGCATGGGGTGGGGCCAGCAGCATGGGGGCCAAAAATGACCTCCCTTGGTCTGGCAAAATCCCCCTTCGGGGACCGGCCGGGTCCTAAGGGTGCCAGACCAGGGAGGTCCGACCTGTATACTCTCGTTTCTTATGTCACAACCGTCACTATAGTATCTGAGCCTACAACAGGATGTCTCCTTCCTGGGGAACAGCGACTCTGAAACTTACCTGGGGGATCATGAGTCCGGAGTGCAATGTGGTGGCCAAAAGGGCTCGTGATCCGTGGGGGTACCAACAGGAACATCTCCAGAAGGTGTTAGGAAAACTCGCTTTCAGAGCAATCTAGTGAGCTTAACAAAGAGCAGGGCACAAATTTGAACAGAGAGGGTGGAGAACGGTCGGCCGGGAAGTCTATCGCTGGGGATTTTTAAAGACTGGATATTTGGACCCAAAGAAGGGTTGCTTTAGCTCACACCGGGATTAATTCAGAGAAGTCCTACGGTCCAGGTTGTGGCTCTCAAACGTACTCGAGCGCGTGCCTGTTTCTCTGTATTTGTAGCTTCCTCCCAGGGCCGGATTAAGACCTTTAGAGGCCCTAAGCACTGAACAGATTATGGTAACTCCCATACGTAATTCAAAATAACAACAATACTATACCGTAAAATCTCATTTTTTTTTGGTGCCTCTGCTTTCCTGGTGCCCTAAGTATGTGCTTAGGCTGTCTATTGGGTAATCCAAACCTCCCGCTGCCACACATCCCAATGGGGGAGGGCAAGCTGGGATCTATGCATGGCCCACGAGACATGTTTGCCAATGCCTGTGCGCAGGCTGGCCACGTTCCGCTGGTTCCCCTCCGTGTTGCACTTTTCCGACTGGTGTTACAGTGACACACACGTGAAACGCAGTCAGGACTCACTTCACTTCCCGTGCGTGAGCCGCACGCTCCCTCGGCAGCCAAGCACCGCGCTGCTACGGCTCCATCGGCCCACCCACAAGCCCGCGGCTGCCACTTTTGCTCTGCCTTCGGAGCTGGGCGGCGGCTTCTCATTCCTCCCCCTCCGGTGCCCCCCCCCCCGATATATTTTGTGCCCCTCTCAGCCGGAGAACCTCTGGGTGAGATGATCACAGGGGTGCCTTCTGGTCTTCTCACCTCTCATTTCTGGTGTCTCCCGTCTGCTTTTCATCCCCCGTTTGACAGACAGAGATTTGATTTGTCTAGCTCGGGATGGGCAGTCATTTTCCGTGGCGGGGCACTTCAAGACTTTGGTGAGTGGTCAGGGGCTGCACTTGTCTATGGGTAGGGTTACCAGGTAGCTTCAGAAAAAATACCGGACACACTTGTGGGGGGAGGGGGGAAGGACCAGCCGGGAGGGGAGCGGGGCTGGAAGCAGGGCTGGCGGGGGAGGGAGGTTGGGGGCAGTAGGGCTGGCCAGGGGAGATCAGGGGGGCAGTCGTGGGGAGCAGGGCTGGCCAGGGGAGACCAGGAGGAGGAGAACCGGCCGGCAGGAAGCAGGGCTAGCTGGGAGGGGTTGGGGGAAGCAGGGCTGGTCGGGAGGGGTCGGGAGAAGCGGGGGGGGGGGGGAAGAGAATCAGCCGGCGGGGGCGGGACTGACCCAGGCACATGCAGATCCCAGGGCGCTGCCCGTCCTGCGCACGGTCCCGGCGAAGCGCGAGCGAGTCTGGTTACGGCTCCACAAGGCGCTAGAGCAGCGCTCAGGAGCACAGACAGGGCTTCTCCTCCTCCCCAAGGCGTCACTCCTACGTCAGACGCAACCAGAGGCTCCCGGCGCCGCCCAGCCACCCCTCCGCCCCGCCAGGCTTCCATCAGGCGCCCTGCTGGGAAACCAGGAAATACCGGACACTGCACATGTCTGGTATTTTCTGAATTTTTTTACCGGACAAAGGGCGCAAAAACCGGATTGTCCGGTTGAATCCCGGACACCTGGTGTCACGTTGCTGAATTGGAGGGAAGCAGCCAGATCGCTGCTGCACCCCTAGGTGGGGGTGTTGGCCCCAGAAATTGGTGTGGGGGGAGCCATGTGGGGTATTGAATGGGAGATTATTGTTTGTTGATCTTATGTACACTATTTATGTGAGTGTATAATGTCTGTGTGTGTAGGTAGGAATCTGTAATCTGTGTGGAAGCTGAATATTTCTGTGAATGTGGTTAAGCATTGCTATGGACAGGCTGAGTAGCAAAGCCCTGTGGAACAATGGTTCTCAATGGGCTATGGACACACCCAAAGAATGGGATTTGTCACCTGAGGGCAGCCAGCAGGGAACACAGAGATTGGCCTCTGACCAGGTGACTTGCTGCAGACTAGAAGAGGCCAGGAAGGAGGTATAAAGAGGCCATGTGGTCAATGCCATTTGGTTCTCAGCTCAGCACTTCATCCCAGAGGCAGCATTGCAGGGATTGAAGAGCCCAAAAGACCTGTGAACCCATCCTGATTGCAGGATGTGCAATAAGAACTTTTAAACCAGCAGCTGCAACATCTCTGCTAGAGCCTGCATCGAGGACTGGGAGATTCGGTGCATGTAACGTACTGTACTTTAATAACCTTACTCTCATGCTTTTCTTTCTTGTAATAATAAACCTTTAGATATAGATTCTAAAGGATTGGCCCAGCCTGATTTGTGGGTAAGGTCCAGAGGGTAAATTGACCAGGGATCTGTGGCTGGTTTCTTGGGACCGGACAGAACTTGTTCGGGGTAGGTGGGATTGGGTGCTAGGACCCCCCACCTGTGTATGAGGCCCGGGGCCATCTGGGGCACGGATATTGCTGGGGTGTCGGAGGGGTTTTGCTCGGGAGGCTTCAGGCAGGCAGCTGAAGCGCTCTGTGAGACTGGTTTGTGGCCTGTGTGGAGAGGTCGCCAGTCAGGGGGACTGTAAAGAGCCCCGGATTTGAGCAACTCGCCCTGAGCGGACGCCCTAAGCTGTGCCCAGACACGGCCTGGTCTGTCACACCTGGCAACCCTACCTATGGTGTTAATGGGGGACTGAGGGGTCTGGGAGGGAGCTTGGATAGGAGACGGGGGTGCAGGAGGAGAACTGAGGAGTTGGGAGCAGAGGCTGCTGGCTCACACTGCCCCTTTCCTCCCTGCCACGTAGTAACCTCACGGCCCTCTGAGGAGCCCTGTTTCCTAGTCTGACAACCCCTGCTCCAAACTCGAGAGAAGCTGCCCCTTTGGCTCCCCCGAGAGGACCTCACAGGGCTGAAGACCCTCAATTATGCTCTTAGTTTTATCCCCACCAACAATGTTCATTCCTCCCCCACCCCCTCGTTCTACATGGCCGGGGAAATTTTGCCCCGTGGCATTTCTCGGGTTACCACGTGCCTGCAGGGGTAGAGTCACGTTTTATCGGCAGATCCAAATTTCACCCTCTGCTGGAGTGAATGGGGCTTCTGCCCAGCGTGGTCTGGACGTAAAACGGATCCCCAAGTATCAGTGCTGAGACGGGATTCCCATACAAAGGCCAGGGAAGTCCCGAGCAGCAGGCCTGCCACGGTTCTGTTGCAAATCGATTTGTCAACTTCCCGATGCCAGAAAACCAAACTCCCTTGCCGCTGCCCCACAGGCCTCTTCCTTCCTCCCGTCTCTTGCTCTCCCGCATCCTCTCTCCCGTTGCTCATTTTCCGGCCCAAAGGGGCATGAGTATCATTTGGACCGATGTGTCCTGCTAAGGGCGGGTTTGGTTTCTTACAGGACACGAGAGCTGGCAGCAAAATAGAAAAAAAAGGGGAGGGGGAGAAGGGAGGCCACTAAAGATTTGAAATGTCACAAAGGATTCCATGGTTCTTTTCCCCCCGCTTTCCGCATGGTTCGTCACAGGCTCTGTGGGTTTTGTTCAAAAGTTACAGGCGACCCCTGCACTTACGACCTCATTGGTTCCTGGAGAACCGTCGTAAGTCGAACCGTCGTAAGTCGAACCGTCGTAAGTCGAACCCTTTATTCCCATAGGTGCAATGTTATAAATGGGGGTTCCGCTCCCAGAACCCCATTTCATGACAAAAAAAGCCAAAATGGAAGTGGAGGAAAAGGAAACAAGCCAATGATATGTGCTCTAACAAACATTTATTAACTTAAAACAAACATTCAATGTGAAAATAAAGCACAGAAAATATTGTCATCTTCTTAACTTGGGGAGGGGCTGCTGCATGTCGCTGGGGGCCCGGGGTCAGCTGGGGATTCCCCGGGCTCCCCGCGGCCTTTCCCTGGAACCCGGTTTGCAACTACCTTGAACCGTACTTAGCCATCCAATCTTTCTCCTACATTGGTAGGTGCAAACGTGATTTTCAGTCTTCTAGTGTGTTTTTAGATAGACTTTTACATTTTTTATTTTTGTCTCTTTGGTCAGGGGGTGCAGGAGGCCTGCCGAGGGGGTGAGAGCTGCGGGGGAGGGGAGGTGCCGAGATGCAGGCTGGTGAGGAGGGGTGGGAGCCGGAGGGGAGCTGGGGGGCCATGAACTGTGGGGGTGCCAGGAACCGCCAGGGAGGTGGCTGGGCTGCGAGCTGGCGAGAGGGGGTGGCCTGGCAACCTGCCGGGTGTGGGGGGGGAGGGGCAGGTGGGGGGAGCCATGAGCCGTGGGGGTGCTGGGGGGGGGGGGGTGCTGGGATGCAGGCTTGCAAGGGGGGCAGCTTGGCAACCTGCCTGGCGGGGTGGGGGTGGGAGGAGCTGGCGGGACTGGGCTGCTGGGGGGGGGGGCACTAACCACGGAGGGAGGTCGGGCTTCTGGGAGGGCCGGGAGCCAGTCGGCGACCTGCGGGGGGTGGGCCGGGAGCTGCGGGGGGAGGGCCGGGATGCGGCCTGGTGGGGGGGGGGGGTGGCCTGCCAAGAGGGCCTCGAGCTGCGCAGCATGGAGGCAGGCAGGCCCACGAGTAGGAGATGGTGGGGGCAGCCTGCCGGAGGTGCGGGGGGCCCGGAGGTGCCGGCTCACAGGCAGGCGGGGCTGCCTGTAGGAGCTGGGGGGCCTGCTGGGAGGGCGGGGGGTAGGGGGAGAGAGAGCAGGCTCCAGAGCTTGCAGGGTCACCTGTCTCGACGAAGAACCAGGCAGCAGAGTACATCTGCCGGAGCTGGCGGGACTGCTGGCGTGTGAGCAGGTGGGGGATTTTTTTTTTTAAAGGCCGTAAATACGGGGGGGTCATAAGTAGGGTAGTCGTAGGTCGGGGGTCACCTGTACTGTAATTTTCTGTAGTTCGCAGATCAGCCACACTTCGAAGCATAAGCCAGTCAAGTGCTCGTTAGAGGAAAAAGTTAATACAGGATGTAGAAATCTTCCATTTACAATCGGAGTACAATCCATACAATACAATCAACCAGTTAACAATCCGAAAGGAAGTTAGTGTGTAGTTACACCGTCAAAGGGGACCTGAATTCCCTGCGTCGGGCTTTAAAACAGGTTGCAACGCCTGGCTCGTGTCTAGGCTACGACCAGTTGTTTTTGCCTGCACCTCCAACCGCGGGTACCAAGAAAGGGCATGGTGGGCCCAGCCTGGCTGGAGCAGCCCCCGCCGGTCCCCATTTAAATGGTTTACCAGGTAAACGTCACATTTCACCGGTTAACTGATTACACGGGACTGTGCATCCCTAGTAGGGAGGTGGCATCTCCGTTTCACAGCTGAGTAATCTAGGGCACAGAGAACGCTTGCCCGAATTCAGCGGCAGTGCCGAAGGCTCCTCGTCCGACCCGATCTATTTCTCCCAAACACACTTGTTCTAGCCCTGGCGATCACATTCCCTCGGTCTGCAGAGGGAGACGACACATGCATGTGCCGAATTCTGATTTACTAGCCTCACGTCAGCCTCCCCCCCACGGCACGGCTATAGTTCCCTGCAGGCACCTAGGAGAACGGGGCTGGGTCCCTATCCTGGGGGGTTTT
Source organism: Pelodiscus sinensis (assembly GCF_052426305.1). Taxonomy (NCBI): domain Eukaryota; kingdom Metazoa; phylum Chordata; order Testudines; family Trionychidae; genus Pelodiscus; species Pelodiscus sinensis. The sequence goes on from NC_143053.1 coordinate 5,415,574, forward strand.
AATACTGCTACTGGGTATGGGCACCTGCAGGCATAAGCCAGCACGGTGGGGGTGCCCATCTCTTCTGCAACAGACCAGCAGGATTTTTGCTCCCCGGGTGTTTTATTGAGCAGTCCTGAGCTGTCTGCCGGCAGCGTTAGTGCCTGAGTGTGTCCCAGCTGGGCGATCGCAAAGGGTTATGGATACAGAAGAGGCATCAGCACATCAGCCGGTGCGGGTGGATGTTTCAGTTTCTTTCCCCAAGACCCAAAGGGGCCACCCCCCACTGTGCTGGGGATCTAGGCCTGACCCACCCGGCCACCCCGGAGCTCCGTGACTCACTGGCCAGAAAGGGCTTTCACTGACTCGGCGGAGCTCCTGGGGGTCCCACCGCTTGGCTGGTTGCTCTGGCGAGTGGATGGAGCTTTGGGGCTGTCTCGTAGCCGCAGCGGCTGCAGCAGGAGCCACAGCTGCGAGTTCGAGACTCGGTCCGGTCCGGAGACAGAGGGGCCAGGAAAACGGCGTCGGGTTACTCATATTTGCGGGGCGATGCCAGGCCGCTTTCCGCTCTCAGCTTCTGGCTGCTGGCTTCGTTGTAGCTCACCCACAGCTGCACCTCCTCTGGGAGTTCAGGGGAGTCCATCTGGAGGAAACAGAAGCAGGAGAGACTGGTCCAGAGTCCGGGTTTTACAGATTCCCTGCCAGCGTCCAAGCAACTTAACCCAGCTGGTCTCAAAACCGGTCTCAGCTCCACTCCACGGACCAGGCCCCTTCCTAGCCAGTGCTTGGTCTCCTCCAAAATTTTGGATACCATAGAATGGCAGGACTGGAAGGGACCTACGGGCTATGTCTACACTTGCGGCTTCTTGCGTGAGAAATATGCAAATGAGGCTAACCATGGAATATCGCCGAGCCTCATTTGCATACCTAACGAGCCGCCATTTTTGCAGAAGAAGCTCTTGCGCCAGAAGGAGCTGTCTACACTGCACCGTCTTGCGCAAGAAAACCCCTCCTGCGCCGTGCCGTTCTTCCTGAAAATAATCAGCGTCGCGGCATTGCGCAGGAGGGTTTTCTTGCACAAAAAGGGGCCGTGTAGACAGCTCCTTCTAGCGCAAGACACTCTTCTGCAAAATGGTGGCTCATTAGGTATGCAAATGAGGCTCGGCGATATTCCACACGTAGCCTCGTTTGCATATTTCTCGTGCAAAAAGCCACCCTAGAGGCCATCTAGGCCTGTGCACTGCACTTAGAGTGGGACTAAGTACCTGGGGCTATGTGTATCAAGACCATTCTCATTAAACTACTGAACACGCTGCAAGACTGAAATCAGGTCTTTAAAAGGGAACCGTCTCGGGCTACCAATCTTGCCCATTTTCTGCCGGCTGCTCGTGTGTCTTAACTTTCCAGATCCCAAGTTAGGTCTGCTCAAAAAAGAGCTAGATAGATTCATGGAGGTTCGGTCCATCAACGGCTACGAGCCAGGATGGGTAGGAATAGTGTCCCTAGCCTCTGTTTGTCTGGAAATAGGTGACAGGAGAGAGATCACGTGAGGATTCCCTGTTGTGTTCCCTCCTCTGGGGCACCTGGTGCTGGCCACTTTCGGCAGAGAGGACCCTGGCCTAGATGGACCTTCGGTCTGACCCAGCGCTTTGTTAAAGAGGGGAAGAATCATAGAATCATAGAATAATAGGACTGGAAGGGACCTCGAGAGGTCATCGAGTCCAGCCCCCCGCCCTCAAGGCAGGATCAAGCTCCGTCTACACCATCCCTGACAGATGTCTATCTAACCTGTTCTTAAATATCTCCAGAGAGGGAGATTCCACCACCTCCCTTGGCAATTTATTCCAATATTTGACCACCCTGACAGTTAGGAATTTTTTCCTAATGTCCAATCTAAACCTCCCCTGCTGCACTTTAAGCCCATTACTCCTTGTCCTGTCCTCAGAAACCAAGAGGAACAAATTTTCTCCTTCCTCCTTGTGACACCCTTTTAGATATTTGAAAACCGCTATCATGTCCCCCCTTAATCTTCTTTTTTCCAAACTAAACAAGCCCAGTTCATGAAGCCTGGCTTCATAGGTCATGTTCTCTAGACCTTTAATCATTCTTGTCGCTCTTCTCTGTACCCTTTCCAATTTCTCCACATCTTTCTTGAAATGTGGCGCCCAGAACTGGACACAGTACTCCAGCTGAGGCCTAACTAGTGCAGAGTAGAGCGGCAGAATGACTTCACGAGTTTTGCTTACAACACACCTGTTGATACAACCTAGAATCATATTTGCTTTTTTTGCAACAGCATCACACTGTTGACTCATAGTATAATTTAATTTTCAAAGCAAACAGCCAGACCACGAGACGCGCGGCAGAGTGATCGGCTCTGCATTTGAAAGCCTGAGGAGCAGCTGGGTCCAGTTTTCTAAGGGACCTTTGTGGGGTATAACTGGGGCGGGATTAGCCCCCCACAGCTTGTTTGGGCTCGGCCTGCGTTTGTAGAAGCCTCACGTTAGAAGCAGGGGCTCTGGTGGGTTGGCTGGTTTTCAGAGGGTCTTTCTCCTGAGAGAAGTGTATCTAGAGCATGATTTCCAGAGAGGTTTCCTCCTGGGAGAAGGACTTGCTTAGGGCATGTTTATCCTGTGTTGAAACGTTTCATCTTGGTAAATAATTTGAGACCCCCGTCCTCATGTGGAGCAAACATCTCGTCACAGACTAGTCCTGCCCCGAGGCCTGCCTGACTCCCCTCAGGCCCACACAAACCCACGGGCGCATTCTCTCTCTCTACACCGAGATCTTACCCAGCCGGGCTCAAGGACTTAGCCCCAGAGAAAGTGCAAAATAAAAACAGCCCCTGACCTGAAGAGCTTATTGGCCGGGGGTCTGATTCTCACCACTGTTTATATGGGGTCTTCACACCACTCTGGTAACGTAAAGGAAACCACAGACTGGCAGGAACGGAAGGGACCTCGTGAAGTCATCTGGGCCCACGCCCTGCACTCATGGTGGGACTAAAAATCAGGGGCTGAATGTATCAAGACCATTCTCACTAAAGTACTGAGCACGCCGTAAGACTGAAATCAGGTCTTTAAAAGGGAACCGTCTCGGGCTACAAATCTTGCCCATTTTTTTCCCGGCTGCTCGTGTGTCTTAACTTTCCAGATCCCCAGCGAGGTCTGCTCAAAAAAGAGCTAGATTGATTTATGGAGGTTTGGTCCATCAACGGCTGTTAGCCAGAATGGGTAGGAATAGTGTCCCTAGTCTCTGTTTGTCAGAAACCAGGAATGGCTGACAGGGGATGAACTGTTCATCCCCTCTGGGGTACCAGGTATTAGCCATGTCGAGGCCAGGATACAGGGCTGGCTGGACCTTTGCTCTGACCAGTGTGGCCGTGCTTACGGACACAACATCCTTACTGGGTGATGCTTCCGGGTACCGGTAAACCAGTACCTGGGAGCAGCCCCACTGCGGGTTAACTCTGGGGCTGCCAGCTCCTGTTTCTGGCCCTCCCATGCGCGGGGGCAGGCCGAGAGGGCTAGCAGAGGCAGCCCCCCTTGCAGGTGGGGGGGCTGGAGTGGTCCCCTTTTGGGATCCCAGGCTTAATCAAATAACCAAATAGAAGGCTTAAGCACATAACTGGTCCTGCCATGGGGGCAGGGGACTGGACTTGACCTCTCGAGGTCCCTTCCCGTCCTAGTATTCTATGATTAATCAATTACATCTTCATTTCACATCCCTAATCAGAGGAATTCTCCAGGAGGGAAAGCCCACCCTTTTCTCCCCCCCCCCATCCCTGTCTCATGGGTCTGGATTTGCAATGTGTCCTCCTCACTCCCCCCCGGACTATGGGGGCCAAGCCTGTGTTTGGTAAGTTTCTCCTTCAGCGTGGCGTGCTGCCCCAGAGCAGGGTGTGGGCTCAGCCTGGTAGCTCTTCACCAGAGGGAAACTGGGGGGGGGCAAATCTCCCCTCCCCTGCAAGGCAACTGGGGCAGACCATCAGGCCGCTCCCTTCCCAGACAGAGACCACATCTCCCACGGCCTTTATAAACCTCCTCAGGTTTCAGGCCCCACCCACTCAGCCTGGGGAACTCATTGCCACAAGATACCATTCGCCAGATTCCACAGAGAGTTAACCAATGAGAAGACGCAGCTTTGCGACAGTAAATAGAGATCTCTTTGAAACCCTAGCAGTTCTCAGATATAAGCCAAGTGCTAAATACTGGTGATTAGGAGAGGGCTCTCCTAGGGATAGGTTAACCCATAACTCCCTGCTGCAGGGTTTCTTGCACCTTTCTCTGAAGATCTGGCTCTGGGCGTTATCAGAGACCAGACCAGGGGTTGGCAAGTGGAGTGTCAAGATTTAACTTATTCACTTCTATTCACAGATCCGCGTGCCCCCAGACCGAGACCCTGTGGGGGCAAAGCCCCCAAGGGCCCCAAGCCTCCACCTGCATCTTGTGTGTACAGGGTCCTCAGCCCCATCGCTGCCTCCGCCCACCATCGCCAGGCGCAGCTACCCTGCTGCTGGGGAAGGGGGAGGGTGCCGGCTGCTCGCGCACCACGAGAGCCTGTCCCGCCTGGCCAGGCCCCACAAAACCCAATCTGCAGCCTGTCAGGTGGGACTTTTCCAGGGAGGGGGGCGGTGCGGTGCTCCTCCACGCGTGGCCCATGCTGGGGGGCGGGAGGGAGTGTGAGTTTGCTTTCTTCACCCCTCCCCCCCCGTGTTGGCCCCCTGGAGCTGGTGCTGCAGCCTCGCAGCTGTGCACTGGCCACGAGGCTCTAGCACTGTTTCTTAAACCGTGTTCCGTGGCACACCAGGCAGTCGGAGGTGTGCCACGGAGAACAACAGAGCTCATAAATAGCCACCCTTAAAGGGGCAGGCAACTTTTTTTTTTTCGCGCTCAACAAAAAATCTTTGGTGTTCCTCATAAAAAAAAAAACCTATTGCTTGGTGTTCCAATCACCAATGATCCTCGCTCAGAACAAAAATCACACACGGGCTACAAATCCTGGGCATTATTTCTACAGGTGAGGATTGTTTTTAGCTGAACGGGCCACGCGTGGCTTGCAGACTCGTCGCAGCTGGGGCTGCCTCGGTGTTGTTTGTGCAGCACCGAGCGCAAGGGGTCTTCATCCACAACTAGGCCCTTTAAAACCTTGTGCTGAGGCAGCGGGAGGGCTGGCTGTCCCGGGGTGTGGGAGAGGACAGGGGATGTGCAATCGGAGCGCCAAACAGGAGGGCTACAGTAGAAAGCCAGCCTGAAGCCGGGAAGGGCTAGGGTCAGGAGCAGCACTATACCAGGGAGGAATCACCCGAGACCCAACTGGAGCTGGGCCCGGGGTTGCAGCTGCCCACAGCTGCCTGGGGCTGTGAGCAAGGGGGCTTAGGATCTTGCCCTGGGCATAAGGAGGGAGGCTGTGGCTAGCAAAACGTGGCTTTGCAGAGGGCAACAGAAGAGGCCACCAGAGGCGTTTGTTGGCAGGGGAGGGGAGAGTTCATTGGCATCAAAGATAACCAAGAGCATTCAAGGCACATTGCTAGCCTGGAGCCCTGCCCAGGACTCCTGAACTCTGAGCACAGCTGCATGGTTTGTTGTCTGCGCCAGCCGTATCCTGGTTTCTCTCCCGCCACCCGCCTGAGACTAAATATTTCCCTTTCCGGCAGTCCTGGTGCTATGCTGGCAAGGGTGATCCTAAGGGTGCGGAATGGGTGCTTAGTTTCCTGGCTGCATGCCGGTGCTGGCCAGAGCTGCCCTCTCGGTCGCGAGGCACTAAAAAGGGACCACGACCGTTACTGGGGGATTGTGCGGCGGAGGGTATCTGTTTCACCAGGGGGCTCCCTGCGCCACAGAGGGATCACAGAATCCCAGGGTTGGAAGAGACCTCAGGAGTCATCGAGTCCAACCCCTGGCCCGAAGCAGGACCAACCCCAACTCGATCTTCCCAGCCAGCACTTGGTCAAGCCGGGACTTAACCACCTCTAGGGATGGAGATTCCACCCCCTCCCTAGGGAACCCAGCCCAGCGCTTCCCCACCCTCCTAGGGAAATAGTTCTTCCTAATACCCAACCTAGACCTCCCCCACTGCCACTTGAGACCATTGCTCCTTGTTCTGCCATCTGCTGCCCCTGAGAACAGCCTCTCTCCATCCTCTTTGGATGGCGGCTACCAAACGCCGGCTGTGAATACTGTGTACAGATGTGGTCCCCTCACCTCAAAAAAAGATAGTTTGGCCTTGGAAAGGGTTCAGAAAAGGGCAACTAAAATGATGAGGGGTTTGGAACGGGTCCCATATGAGGAGAGGCTAAAGCGACTGGGACTTTTCAGTTTAGAAAAGAGGAGACTGAGGGGGGATATGATAGAGGCCTATAAAATCATGAGTGGTGTGGAGAGGGCCGATAAAGAAAAGTTATTGATTAGTTCCCATAATAGAAGAACTAGAGGACACCAAATGAAATTGACGGGGAGCAGGTTTAAAACTAATAAAAGAAAGTTCTTCTTCACACAGCGTGTAGTCAACCTGTGGAACTCCTTGCCAGAGGAGGCGGTGAAGGCTAGGACTATAATAGAGTTTAAAGAGCAGCTAGATAATTTCATGGAGGTTAGGTCCATAAAAGGCTATTAGCCAGGGGATAAAATGGTGTCCCTGGCCTCTGTTTGTCAGAGGCTGGAGAGAGATGGCAGGAGACAAATCGCTTGATCATTGTCTTCGGTCCACCCTCTCTGGGGCACCTGGTGCTGGCCACTGTGGGCAGACAGGATACTGGGCTAGATGGACCTTTGGCCTGACCCAGTCCGGCCGTTCTTATGTTCTTTGCAGGGCCGGCCTTAGGGGAAATGGTGCCCTGGGAGAAACTGTGGTTTGGTGCCCCTGAGGGTACCTATGTCCCCTGGCACCCCTGAGCTCCCCAGCCCCCACCTTGTGCTCTCCTCACCACTGGCCCCTGAGTTGCGCCCCTTCGCCCCTAACCTCGGCACGGCGCCGCTTTCATCCAGCCCCCAGCCCCGTGCTCCCAGTCCCCCCGCGTGCCCGGCCTCACCTGCCCCTGGCCCAGGTGCTGCATGACCTGCGCGGGGCTGCAGCCCTCCAGGTGCATGCGGAAGAGCAGCAGGGCGCAGACGAAGCCGTCGCGGGCGCAGACGAAGCGCTGCTCCAGGTAGAAGGCGCGGGCGTCCCAGCCCAGCAGGCGGGTGCGCACGGCGAAGCGCTGCCCCAGGTGCAGGGAGCGGCGGTAGCGGACGCACGAGGCGGCCAGCAGGGCGCGGCCCCCCAGGGCGCGCAGGGCGGTGGAGATGCCGATGCGCGTCAGGTGGGCGCAGCGGGCCAGGTCGGCCTCGCGCAGGTAGCGCGCGTTGTTCATGTGCAGCAGCCAGTCCAGGTCGGAGGGCAGCACCCGGCCCGCCCAGCTGTGCACCCCCAGCGGGTCCCGCAGCCGGGGCTGCAGCCAGTGGGCGCGCAGCAGCGCCAGGGGCAGGCGCAGCAGGTACCAGGCGTCCAGCAGGCAGAAGAGCGCGGCCGCGGCCCCGGCGCCCAGCAGCAGCAGCATGGCCGGGAAGGGGAGGGAGCCGGCTCGGAGCCGCGGCTGCTTCCTACGGCCGGCCCCCTGCACCGCCCCTTGGCCCGGGAGCCGCGGGCGCGGCGCCCTCTGCCGCCCCGCCGCGCCCACCGACGTGCGCTGGAGCAGGGGGCTTTCCCCGCTTCCCGAGCGGCTCCCACTCCCCTCCTGATAATAGCACCCCTGCTGGCGATGCTGCTTATTGCAGCGCTGGGCTCCGATGCCCACCCCCTGCTACCCCCCCCCCCACTTATTGCAACTCTGCCCCCTCGTCCTCTCCCAGCCGGAGGGGCGAGGAGTCCTGCAGAAGCGCTTCCCCCCAGGCCTGCCTGCGCTCCCGCCTGATCTGCGGACACGAGTCAGCAGGGCGCCCCTGTAGCCGAGACGGCGAAGGGCACACGGGGCTGCGTTAGGAGGAGCGTTGCCAGCAGCTCTAGGGCCCCTGCTATAGAAAGGGGGAGGACGCATTGGAGAGGGTCCAGCGGAGGGCGACCAAAACGAAGAGGGGGCTGGAGCACATGACCCAGGAGGAAAGCCTGCGGGATTTGGAGGCATTTAGTCTGCAGAAGAGAGGGGGGGGGGGGAGGGTTGTAGCAGCCATCAGCTTCCTGAAGGCGGGTTCCAAAGAGGCTGGAGAGAGGCTGTTCCCAGTAGTGTTGTTGCATAAATTGTGTCAGGTAGCAGAAGGAGGAGCAAGGGGGGAGGTTGCAGTGGGATAGGTCTAGGTTGGATATTAGGAAAAACCAGTGCTTTTTTTGGGACGGTACGCACCAGTACGGCGTACCGGCAACTTTTTTTGGGAGCCGCTTGACCCCGGCACAGCCTCCAGCCAGCCCTCGGAGCACTCGTGCCGCACCAGTATTTTCTATTTAAGAACGTTTTTCTGCTTTTCCTGGGCCCGGCTCAGCGCCTGACGGAAACCCGCTTGGGACATGCAGCAATTGAAGCGTCCCACCTCCTGAATCTCCCCTCCCTCCTCCCCGGTCTTTCTGGTTACTCCTTGGCGCTTTTTTTTTTTTGCTTGACAAATTTTTATCCAATTTTTGTCTGGGATTTTTTTCGAAACCATCTGGCAACCCTAGTAATAGCCCTTTTTTTTTTTTTTTTTTACAAAGTGGGGAAGCGCTGGGCTGGGTTCCCTAGGGAGGGGGTGGAATCTCCATCCCTAGAGGTGTTTAAGTCCTGGCTTGACAAAGCCCTGGCTGGGATGATTGAGTTGGGATTGGTCCTGCTTTAGGCAGGGGGCTGGACTTGATGCCTCCTGAGGTCTCTTCTAGCCAGGGTCGGCCCGAGGTATTCTGGTGCCCGGAGCACGGGCGTGTGGCACTGCCCCCGGGTGCATAGCGCATGCACGGCCCGGCTACAGCCGCTGGTGCGCAGCCTGGGGCCCATCCTTAGGGCGCAACGGCCCGGCCCGGCCGTTGCTGCTGGCGTGCAGGCCGGGCCGTGTAGGGTCGGGCGTTGCTGGCCGGCTCCACGGGGATGCGGGCAGGCCGGTGCTGCGGGAGCCGGGCGCGTGGCGCCTGATGGCAGCTGTAAGGGACGCCGTGCACCCCTTACAGCTGCCTCCGTCCGGCCCTGCTTCCAGCTCTAGGATTCTGTGATCTCAGACTGGGCTGTTCTCCAGAGGCGGCTTGCGTGCTAAAGCCAACCCCTCTGGGTAGAGATAAGCACCGTGCTCGCCCAAGGGCCTCAGCCCGGCTCCCTGAGATTGGCTGGTGAGAGTCTGAAGCGGGAAGGGCGTCTGAGCTGCTGTATTAATTCTGAAGGGATGTTCGGGCCAAAGGTCTGAGCCCAGCCTCTGTGCAACCAGCCTCTGCCAGTCTCTGTACAGCAGCCTCTGTGCAACCAGCCTCTGCCAGTCTCTGTACAGCAGCCTCTGTACAACCAGCCTCTGCCAGCCACTGTACAGCAGCCTTTGTACAACCAGCCTCTGCCAGCCACTGTACAGCAGCCTTTGTACAACCAGCCTCTGCCAGTCACTGTACAGCAGCCTCTGCCAGCTTAAGACCCTGGCAAACCCACCCTGGAATTGTGGTTGAACTTTTTATTAGAGATCTAAAAAAGAAGGAAAAACAGTTCAAGCATTTGGCGGGTAAGGTATTAACTCAGGTTTTAGTTTAACTTCCCTCCCTTGTTCTTTTTTCTTTAGCAGGAAGAAGCGTTTAGAAGGAAGATCCTCTTGTTTGACAGCCTTTTAGCTGCTCTACATTACAAGATTCTCTGCTGGGAAAGAGACGGGCTGAGAGCTGTTGTTCAAATCAAACCCCACCATTTCCTAGACGGCAAATCAAGCCACCACCTGGTGGATTTGAACCTGGGACTTCTGGAGCTGACTATAGGAGCCTCACCCCTTTGAGCTAAAAGCCGGGTGTCTCTCAGCCCCTGCTGTAGGGGTCTCTAGTTCGTATCTGTTGCGGTGGTCTAAGTGCCACTGCATGGGTCAGTGAACTACACTAGGGCTTGGTCTACACTGGCGAGAACTTGCGCCAGAAGTATGCAAATGAGGCTAAGCGTGGAATATCGCCGAACCTTATTTGCATATTTAATGAACTGCCATTTTTGTGGGAGAGGCTCTTGCACCAGAAGGAGCATCTACACGGCCCCTTCTTGCGCAAGAAAAACCCTCTTGTGCCATGCCGCTACGCTGATTATTTTCAGGAAGAACTGCACGGCGCAAGAGGGGTTTTCTGGCGCAAGAAGGGGCCGTGTAGATGCTCCTTCTGGCGCAAGAGCCTCTTCCACAAAAATGGCAGTTCATTAAATATGCAAATAAGGCTCGGCGATATTCCACGCTTAGCCTCATTTGCATATTTCTGGCGCAACAACCCTCCAGTGTAGACCCAGCCTAGGTGTGTGGGTTATACAAACACACATGAAAGGGGAGAGTTATCCCTAGGGCACGGTGAGTCTGGGCCCGGTGCTTTGGGAGGTCCCACGGGCTAGGGCGTGGTCCGTCCTGGAAGTGTCGGATTCCTCACGTCCGCCCGCGAGGGGCAGTTCTGCTGCCGGCAACGCTCACTTGCAACCTCAAGTGACCACTGCTCTGAGACCTGGCAAACTCATGCCGGGATTGGGCTGTTTAGGGCAGTGCTTTTAGCTGCGTCTTTCCAGTCCGAGGCCAGGTGGGGGAGTGCGGAGACCAAGTCTCACATCCCTGGTGCTATTTATGAGCTGGCAGAAGCTGGTAGCTGGGCTCCGGTCACCTAGAAGATGTCCTCTTTGGTCAGAGCATCTTTTGGGAGATGGCAGTCAACTTTCCGCAGCTAGGATGGCAACGTTCATGCCATTTTTCTCCCCATTTTCTCCCCTACGTCTCTGTCCCAAAGACCCCCAAAGGGAGCAATGGGTGGAAGAGCCCATCGTTTTTCTGTTTTGTCCCCCAATTAAGCCTCATTTCCGACATTCCAATTTCGGTTTATTCATTTTTGTTCCTCGGTTCCTCCATTTTTCCGAGCATGATCTTAACGCAGCCCTTGGCCGGCCTTTTTCGTTTGGACGAAGTCCCGTCCTTCTGCGCCTTTTCTCAGCAACATTGGTTATTAGAGGTGGTTGTGACCGCCTGTGAACTTTCACGTTTTACCGCTGGGCTCACAATTAGGGTACATGTACAGGCCCGTGGATTACAACAGACCTCCTGCCTAACGCTTCCCTGAAGTTTTGACAAGAGCAGCCCTTTTAGGAAAAAAAATCCATTTTTGACCGCAACACCGAATCAAGCACGGCTCTTGGCAAATTGTTCCAGTGGCTAGTTTCCTTCCCTGGTAAAAAGGTGCCCCTTATTTAGTCCAGCTTCAAATACCAGCTGCTGCATCATGTTAGACGATGGTCTGCTACAGGCTACACCTTTGTAAACTGGGACTCTCTGAACTGGCTACATGCATGAGATTAGACGAAGGTTTCTAACCATTAGAGAAGTGAGGTTGTGGAACGGCCTTCCAAGGGAAGTAGTGGGGGCCAAAGATCTATCTGGTTTCAAGACTAAACTAGATGGGTTTATGAAGGGGATGGTTTGATGAGATAATATGATCTTGGTAACTAATTGACCATTCATTATCAGTGGGAAATAGGTCAAGGGAGGGATGATAGGAGTTACTATAGGAAACTTTCTGGGTGTCTGGCTGATGAGTCTTGCCCACATGCTCAGGGTTTAGCTGATCGCCATATTTGGGGTCGGGAAGGAATTTTCCTCCAGGGTAGATTGGCAGAGGCCCTGGAGGTTTTTTGCCTTCCTCTATAGCATGGGGTACAGATCACAGCTGGAGGATTCTCTGCATCTTGGGGTCTTCAAAGTATTTGAAGGCTTCAATATCTGAGACATAGGTGAGAGGATTATTCTAAGAGGGGTGGGTGAGATTCTGTGGCCTGCACTGTGCAGGGGGTCAGACTAGATGATCATAATGGTCCCTTCTGACCTTAAAGTCTAATAGTCTATGAGTCTATGTTCCACGTTGGATCAGAGAGTCCTAGGATGCCGCTGGGGGAGCCTTGGAGCTCCGTTCAATGTGGGGGGGGGGGGGGGGGGTGGCTAGTGTGATGCAGGGTGGGAGCCAGGAGTCCAGCGCAAGCCTGTCTGGGCTGAGGGGGCAGAGGAGGGGCAAGGAGCCCAGCATGCAATTCAGCTGGGCTGCCGGAGGGGCCCAGGAAGTCCAGTGGGGCAGCAGGATGGGGAGGGAGGGGGCAGAAATGACCTCACCTGGTCCAGCAAAATCCCTCATCCAGGACCAGTCAGGTCCCAAGGGTGCCGGACCAGGGAGGTCCAGCCTGTAATTGAAATGCCCCTAATCAAATGTTAGTTCTCCATGGTCAGATTGTTGGTCCCTACTGACGGGGGCAGACAGTCCTTGGCCAAGGATTTAGAGCAGGATGGGTGAACATGACTCGAATGCTTCCACAGAGCTGCCAGTCCGAGTGGTTGCCCCATTGGGAGTTCAGGACCCCCGCCAGCTCCCCCCTTTGACAGAACATGGCAAATCGCTTTACATGTCCGGATCACGCAGCCGGGAGACGGCTCACGTCGCTGCATCGGTCCTGGGATCTGCACCTACAGAGCCGACAACGCTGGGCTCCAGTCTGTAAAGCGTGGAACGGGAAAGGGGAATTAATCAGGGACCTTCTTTTGAGAAAGACGGAGGCCAGGTTGGTCTGCTCTGGGGTCTCGAATTCCGACTCTCTGGGGGCTCACTGATATGAAAAGGAAGGACAGCAGGAACCCCTGGACAAGACCTTTTTTCGGACTGGGGAAGGGGGGCAGTGCGCCTCCCACCAGGGTAATAAAAAGCATGTCACCCTTGGATCCCAGCATTCTTTCCAAAGGTGTGTCCACGCAGTTGTCTCCAGGTGACAGCTGGGGAAACTGAGGCACGGAGCCGTGAACCTGTGATTTGAAAAGGGTCGCCCAGCAAGTCACCGGCAGAGACAGGAGGAGAGCGGCCGGTCCCCTGCCCTTGCCGCAAGCTCATGCTGTCCCCTCTTGTGGGACTCCAAACACCCAGCGCAAGGACCGGCGCGAGACAACAGGCAGTGAGGATGGAACCAGCAGGTTTCTGGTCAGTTTCTAGGGGTCAGCGATCAAGGGAGCGAATCTGGACCTTCCCCCACATGGGACAGCAACACAGAGGAAAGGCCGGTCTACGTGAAACCATTTATAACAGGAATTCAGGTGAGCTGATGCCCAGACCTCCTTCCCTTACCTACGCGAGTCGGCCTGTTGATTTCCGCTCGCCCGACGCAAGATCCGCCATGGGAAGGAGGGCTGGGTGAAGTTCAAACCCCAGACAGGGCAGAGCGAGGAAGCCCGGCCAGCCGTTCCTGCATGGGATCCGGTTCTGCCGGCTCGAGTTTTGCAGCAGACAGAGGTGGGGCAAATGATCCTCGTGCACGTTGCTTCGCAGCAGAAAAGACCCGGAGGCCGGATTCCAGCCAGGGGAGACGCTCAGCCCCCGAAAGGCTTCACTGGACTCTGAAGACTGGCTCCGACCCAGTCCGATGTGTTTCCTTCTCGCGGGGGAGGGAGGTGCTGGGAGCCAGTTGGGCGCGTGTCTGGATTTTAACGCCGTGGGAAGGAAAGGGCTCCGACTGCTCTGTACGGGTCCGCCCCTGCAGCTCTGCTATGGCCCCTGGTCCCAGCCCTGGGCCTCTCTCGAGCTGGGCGGTGGGACGGGCAACTGAGACAAAGGCTCCGCCCAGCCCTCCACCTCATTTCGCTCGTGGGCCTAGGCCCTGGGAGGTTAAAACCGGTGCTGAGAAAACGGGAGTGGAGGTTCACCCACGGGACAGGGGATGGCTACATTACAGTGGTGTGGGGACAGTTAAAAAAGGGGGAGTGCTTCCCCCCTTACCTCTGTCCACCCCCAGAGCAAAGCCCCAGAGCAAAGCCCCAGCATGTGGGGCCAGCATGCCAGGATCCCGGGCATGGGGCTGGCAGCAGTGTATGGGGCTCAAACCAGGAGCCTAGAATGTGGGGCTGGAGGCAGAGCCCCTGGTGTGTGGGGTTGCATCTGGGAACCTGGTGTGTGGGGCTGGCAGCGGAGCCCCTGGCATGTGGGGCGGCAGCTGGGAACCTGGTGTGTGGGGCTGGCAGCAGAGTCCCTGGCATGTGTGGGGCTGGTAGCAGAGCCGCTGGTGTGTGGGGTGACAGCTGGGAACTGGTGTGTGGGGCTGGCAGCGGAGCCCCTGGCATGTGGGGCAGCAGCTGGGAACCTGGTGTGTGGGGCTGGAAGCAGAGTCCCTGGCGTGTGTGGGGCTGATAGCAGAGCCGCTGGTGTGTGGGGTGACAGCTGGGAACCTGGTGTGTGGGGCTGGCAGCGGAGCCCCTGGCATGTGGGGCAGCAGCTGGGAACCTGGTGTGTGGGGCTGGCAGCAGAGCTCCTGGTGTATGGGGCTGACAGCTGGGACCCCAGGCACTAGCCCAAGAGCCCCCCACATCTCTTGTACCTGTGCCACATTGAGCTATTTATGGCACAAACCCAGCAGGGTTGCTGTTCCATGCAGGATTCCCTGCATGAGAAAACAGGCTTTAGGTGAGAGTAAGGGGGCACCCCGAGTTTCCCCTGCTGAAACAACACCAGCCTGGCCTGGCTCCCCGGGGATGGATCAGCTGGAGAGTTTGTGTAGTTCTTCAACTGCTGGCCAGAGCCTTGTCCCCCAGTCCCTCTGTCCCCCGACCTTTTCTGCCCTGCAGGGCGGCTCTGCCTCTCCCACGCCCCCATCCCCTCAGGGGCGAAGCGGCAGGATGCGATCAGCGCGGAAGGAACGTTTCCCGTGGGCTAGCGGCGAGGAGCAGAGCCAACGGGCCGTTCCATTGCCGGCATGGAGAGAAGAAGCCACAGTGAACTGACGAAGTGTCTTTCCCACGGTCTCCGCGCTGGGCAGCATGACCCGGGGGTGCTGCACTAAGGCATGACCCGAAAGAGGGTCCAGAGCGCGGCGGCTGTGACCCCCAGGATGCTGCCTCTCACCCCTGGCGCTCCGTCCGTGTTGCACAGGTCGGTGGAACAGCACGAGTCGGGGTGGGCCTCCCCGATTCCATCCGGGTCGGACGGCACGCACGTTTCAGCGCAGGATTTGGACACGGTGATGTTCCCGAAAAAGGGGTAACCTGCGACGGGCGGATTAGGGGGAAAAAAAGGGGAGAAGGAAACGGTGAAGGGGGGTTTGTAGCTTGAGGGGCCGGCTTTCCTTGATTTTACACTGTCTTGGAAGGAGAAAGGGGCCTTCACAGGGGAAGCAAATTATCCAGAGGAGCCTTAGTGCCAGTAAGAAAAAGTTCATTGGCTTTAGCCAGTGGCTGCAACTCAGTGGTACCCACGGTGCGCTGCCTATGTGCATGGGAAGAGGCAGAGTCGCTGGGCCCACGTGGCATGGCATTCCGACCCCGGCATCAGCTGGCATTTCCGTCCTCTCCGTGGCCTGATGCTGAACTATGCCAGCCTCAATTAAGGGCAAAGTCCCTGCCCATTACGACAGGGCACAGCCAAATGAGCTGTATCGCGGCCTCTCCAATAGCGATTCAGGCCAGCGTGTCGGATCAGAGCACGCAGGAGACGCTAGGCTTGTAAAATCCCGTTTAATTAGTTAACCGGTTACCTGTTAAGTTTAGCCAGTTAACTGATTAAACGGCAACCCTGCAGGGCAGGAACAGCCCTCGTGGCAGGCCACAGGTGAGGGGCTGTTCCCGGTGACCGGTTACCCATTATACCGGAGACACTGCTGTACAACTAGCATGGGCATGGTGTTAGTCTCTTTTGTGAACGATCAGCGCTGGGCAAAGCTTCTGTGAAGCCAAGAGAATCCAGATCCCCCCAAGATAGAGGGGCAGGAGAGCTGAGATAGAGGAGTCAAAATCATCAGAGAGAGACCAGAGCCTGGCTTGCCAGCAGGGGAGACTGTAGACGTCTCTCCGGTACATTGAGATTTGAACTTCCCCACCGGGGTTCCTCAAAGACAGTGGAGGGGACAATCCCACGCTGGGTGGGGCAGGAGGGTGCAGGAGAAGTTCTAATGGAGTTCCATGCGGGGTGCATCTCCCTGGCCGTGTTTCTTTGCAATGATTGGAGGAGACTTACCGGAGTCTACGGAGAGCACAGTCGTCTTGCAGGCCGTGGCTTTCTCCGAGCAGTTGGTGACAGTGGTGCACGCGGAGAGGTCGGTGGGTTCTTTGCAGGTGTAGCATTGCAAGGTCAGGGCTGGCAAGAGGAACACAAGGTCTATCCCCTGGAGTCTGCCATGCCCACTCCCACTCCTCTGAGGAAGCGGGTCTGGCCCACGAAAGCTCGTGACCTGATAACGCTGCCAGCCTCTCTAAGGTGCCACAGGACCACATGTTGCTTTTACAGTTCCCGACTAACACGGCCTCCCTCGCCCCGAGTCTTTACCCCTCAGAATAGGTCTGAGCAGGCGCAGAGTCTGGCTCTGTTTTTCTGTCCGCTCTGGAGAATCCGCAATCGCACTAAATGGACGTGGAGGGGGGATGTGGAATCCTGGTTAACCAGTTTAACCCCTTTGGTTAAGTGCTAAAGTGGCATCCTGCAGGCAGGGAGTTGTGTGTAAGTCAGAATCATAGAACCATAGAGCTGGAGGAGACCTCAGGAGGTCATCCAGTCCAGCCCCCTGCCCACGGCAGGACCAATCCCAACTAAATCAACCCGGCCAGAGCTTTGTCAAGCCGGGATTTAAACACCTCTAGGGATGGAGATTCCACCCCCTCCCTAGGGAACCCAGCCCAGCGCTTCCCCACCCTCCTAGGGAAATAGTTGTTCCTAATATCCAACCTGGACCTCTCCCATCACAACTTGAGACCATCGCTCCTTGTTCTGCCATCTGTCCCCACTGAGAACAGCCTCTCTCCATCCTCTTTGGAACCCTCCTTCAGGAAGTTGAAGGCTGCTCTCAAATCCCCCCTCACTCTTCGCTTCTGCAGACTAAAAAGACCCAACTCCCTCAGCCTCTCCTCATAAGTCATATGCTCCAGCCCCCTCATCATTTTGGTTGCCCTCCGCTGGACCCTCTCCAATGCGTCCACATCCTTTCTGTAGTGGGGGGCCCAGAACTGGACACAATACTCCAGATGTGGCCTCACCAGAGCTGAATAAAGGGGAATAATCACATCTCTGGATCTGCTGGCAATGCTCCTCCTAATGCAACCTAATATGCCATTAGCCTTCTTGGCTACAAGGGCGCACTGTTGACTCATATCCAGCTTCTCATCCACTGTAACCCCCAGGTCACCTGAAATAATTCTGGTGTTAGATTAAGGAATGCAAGAAAGAACAAAAGCAATGTTCCCCCATTTTGGGGTGAATTTTTCTGTGCGTGTTCTTGGCAGAGAATTTTATGTGGTTAGTTATTTTGTAGACAAACTTTGGTTCTGTCATCGTCGGAGTTGTGTGTGTGTGTAGGTGTGTGTGTGAGTCTCTAAACCTGGGGTGGGGAACTTGCGGTCCGGGGGCCATATGAAGTCCACGGTCCCCCTTCCCCTAGGCTGGCCCCCCCCAGCATTGGGAAGCCCGTGGTGGTCCAGCCCTCCCCCACTATCTCTCTGTGGAGCCTGGAGCACACAAAATCTACTAGCTTGCCCCCCTCTCAGGCTCTGGTGTGCAAGGGGAGTGCGGGGAAGGTCTTTCTGCTTTTCAACCGGGGGCCTCATCAGCAAGGTTGGGTTTTTTGGGGGTTTTTTTGCTTCTCACTTGTGTGCGTCCCCTGACTGATTTTTCCTGAGCTCAGAATACAGGCCAGTGACTTTCAGGTTTACGCCAGCATGACTTGATGACAGGGTTGGACCCGAACCCTCTAAAGGCCCCCATGAAGGTTTGCTCTTGCTGGATCCAACCATGGAGGGTCTTATGGTGGGTTCCTAATATGCTGAGAGCAGCTATTTGCACAGTTAAGATCTTTGACCTGCAATCTGAGTTCTTTCCCATGTCTCCTTTTTATAAACGCTAACAGTTTGCAGGTTACAAAAAAAAAAAAAAAAAAAAAAAAGGAAAAAGAAAAAGAAAAAAAAGAAAAAGGAAAGAAAAGAAAAAGGAACATAGGTTTCTACTGCCCCCTCCTGGTGAAAACGTAGAAGGGAATGATTTCTGTTGCTCTACGAACAATTCTTCTTTGCCTCATACCTAGGTAGTAGTTATGGCTGGAATTTTTGACGAATCCAAAAGGAATTAGCGATCCAGGGTATCCCACCTCACAGGGTCCTAGAGCCCGGACTACGGTCCCAAGCTGGAACATCTACATCACAATTAAACAACCTCTTCACCCGAGCCTGAATCAGCCGGCATGGTCCAGCTGTGGGTTTTTCATTGCAGTGTAGACATATCCTCGTGGAACAGGGCTAAAACTGCAGTGTAGGGGTTCAGTGGGGCAGCCCCATCTTCAACCAGAGCAGGAACGTCTCTCACGGTTTCCCAACCAATGGCTACGTCTACACTGGCGTGAATTTCCGAAAATGCTTTTCACAGAAAAGTTTTCCGTTCAAAGCATTTTCGGAAAAGCACGTCTAGATTGGCAGGATGCTTTTCCGCAAAAGCACTTTTTGCGGAAAAGCGTCCATGGCCAATCTAGACACGGTTTTCCGCAAAAAATCCCCGATCGCCATTTTCGCCATCGGGGCTTTTTTGCGGAAAACAGTACTGTGCTGTCTATACTGGCACTTTCGCACAAAAGTCTTCCGGAAAAAGACTTTTGCCCGAACGGGAGCAGCATAGTATTTCCGGAAAAGCACTGATGATTTTACAGGAGATCGTCAGTTCTTTTCCAGAAATTCAAGCGGCCAGTGTAGTCAGCTAGCAAGTTTTTCCGCAAAATCAGATGACCCAAATATGGGTCACCATTACAGTTCAAAAGGGTTGCCACGTGTCTCCCCAGGTGGTTCTTCTCCCTCTCCCCCATTTTTGAATTGCCTTGGGTCACCAAGTCTTCCTGAATTGTCCAAATGAGTCCCTATCTGGAAAAGGTTGGGAATCGCTGGTCTACATGGATAATTTTAGCTCCAGGTGCAAGTCCTGTGAGTCTGAGCCAATAGGCCCGGGCTTTGAGATTCACTTGTGACTTTTTCCCCCACCCCCCAGTATAGACGTACCCATGGTGACTTGATTTGGGATTGGGCCTGATTCTGGATTCACACTGAATTCACATTGATGTCAGTGGAGTAACATTTACACCAGGTTAAAGAAGAGAGTCAGCCTCATGTTTTGTGGCAAATGGATCCTTCCCAGAGGAGCAGAAAGGGATTCCTGTCTTGGAGGGGGTCAGGGAGGGAACCAAAGAACACAGAGGAGAGGTTACAAAACTAAGGACCAATCCAATGGTGAGGAAAGAGGCCCTGGAAAAGCCGAACAGTGGCATGCAAGGGGCAGTGCTGTGCTCTGGCCTACAGACCAGTGGTTAGTGCTCCAGAAGGTGGTTCTGTGCCCAGCAGAGCCCTGTCTCACTGCAGTCTTAGGCAAATCACTTTCCCTTCCCTGGTCCTCAGTCTTTCCATCTGTAAAATGGGAGGGGGGGGAGGTGTTGATACTGACCTGTCTCTGAGTGGAACTGGTATTTGCGGCCCCATTGAATTGAAGGCCAGAGCTGACCCAGAGGGAAATGACTGAGCAAGTAGAATAAGTTACAAGGAAAGGGAATGAACCAAGAAACATGGGGCAAGAGCCTCCGATGGTGTAACTCGGTGTCGCTGTGGTGACGCATATGGAGCGCTGCTGATTTAACGGAGGGGAGGAGCTGGCCCATGGTACGTAAAGCAGTTCAGCACACGGCTGGGGTTGCTTCCCCAGAGGTAGGTGAACTCAGGGGAAGTAGCGCAACTCAGGGGTTTTCCTGTTCATTTCATTGGGTGACCCCTAGTTCTTATGTTTCAGAGGTAGCCTCTTGAAACATACAAAGTAGGGGGTCACCCAATGAAATGAATAGCTAGCAGGTTTGAAACAAATCAAGCAAAGTTTTTCTTCACGCAGCGCACAGCCAACCTGTGGAACTCCTTGCCAGAGGATGTGGTGAAGACCAGCATTTTAACAGGGTTCATAACAGAACTAGATAAATTCATGGCGGTTAGGTCCATCAATGGCTATTAGCCAGGCTGGGCAGGAATGGTATCCCCAGCCTCTGTTTGTTAGGGAATGGGTGACAGGGGGGGATTGCTTGATGATTCCCTGTTGTGTTCCCTCCCTCTGGGGCATTGGCCACTGACGAACGGACCCTGGCCTAGATGGACCTTTGGTCTGACCCAATTTGGCTGCTCTTATGTTCTAAAGACTCCAGGGGTAACTGAAGCCGCAGCAGAGGTGTCCAGAGAACCCCCCAGCAGGCGGGGAAAACTCAGCCCGGCTTTTCAGTGCCAGGGACGCCCGCTGCCAGGGCGTGTGACCGGAACTGAAGGGTCACCAGCCTGGATCCCACCCGAGGCCCATCTGGGCTGCGCCATCCCTGCCAGCGCCACCGGCTTGAGGGGAAGGCGCAGGACACACCGGAGAGGGCACATGTAGGGATCCCTGAACGGCTCATTCTAACCCGCTGAGCTAGAGATGAGCTGAAGCACGGAGTCCGGTGGGGGGTGTTAGCACGGACTGTCCTCGTCTGGCCCTCCCCATCGTCGGGCCAGCCTGGTTGGATCCCATCCTTGCTGGCAGTTCCAGGGCCTCCTTCCCGGCACGGCCCAGTCCTGCCGCCCCCCCAAGGGGTCGTGGCTTTGGAGCAGAGAGGAGAATCCCTCCCCAGCCCCGTTACTTTGCTAGTTCTTGAACCAGTGCCGAGAGAATGCGAAGGGGCCCTGCGAGGCGGGACCGCCCTGAGCTGGCGGCGTGGGCCACCGGCTGAGCACAGGTGTGAATGCCTGCACCGGGTGTGGGGCAGGGCAGAAGAAAAGCCCCTCCCCACCATCAGGAGCATGACCCCCCCCCCCCCACACACATTTCCCTTCCCCCGAAATCTTCCTCTCCTCTTGCCTGATCCTTTGTCAATCCCGTGCCAAGCCCTTTCCCCTCCCCGGGCTGCCACGCTGGGGCCTCGCAGCCAAATCTCACCTTGCTCCACGCAGACCAGGCCGGCCAGCAGTGCCACCAGGAGAACCTTCATCCTGAGCAGCCCCGGAGAGCCGCAGCCGCTCCCAGGGAGCTCGCCAGGTTTCCCCTTCGCAGGGAATTCCCCGGCCGCGGCGGGTCCGCCCAGAGCCTGCGCCAGGCCGCGGAACAAGTTCCTCGAGTGAGGTCACGGTGGCAGGGCCCACCCCCGGCCTCCACCCCCGCCAGGTGCACCTCCAGAGGCTCGCCAGGGCCGGACCGTGGGCAGCACAGGGGGGCTCTGTCCGGGGATCCTGCATCGATTTGGGGGCGTCTGTCGGACAAGAGCAGGGGGGTTCCCACAGCTCCCCCCTTGCACCGGCGGGACTCAGCACACCAGCTCTTTGGGCCCCCTCCTTGCTTGTGTGGGCAGCGGGGGGCACCGGAGGGACCCGGGCCCCGGCGCAGACCATCTTTAGAAATGCCGGGGAGCAGGGCATGAAGCAAGCACACCCAGGCAGTCCCACAGTCAGCCGGCGAGGCTGGGACGTGGGCGAGCGGCACTCCACCACAGACTTCCAGTGTGACCTTGGGTGGGTCACTTAGCCTTGCCGGGCATCATCTTCCCAGCTGCTGGCTGGTCAGCGTTTGTGCCGCACTGGGAACGGCCCCTGGGGATCCCTCACCCGGGGATCCCAGCCCCTCTCGGTCAGGTATGGACCTAGCCTCAGGGCCCTCACCGCCCTCATGCTATGGTGCGGGAGGGGTGCCGAGACATGGTGAACAAAGCTCACGTCGCCCATGGGCGGTCAGTGACCCCGTGGCTTGGGGAGGCATGCCCCCCCCCAGCCACGCCCACCAGAGCCCATGCTCCCCCCACGCATGCCGTGGCCTGATGGTTCCTGCCCAGCCTCCCCCCCTCCCTGCACCCTTACAATGTGACTCCTGGCCCTTGCTACCTCCATGCCCCAGGGTGGCACCCCCCCAACCTCCCGTGGCCCCAGAGCTCTGGAGAGCCGGTGGTGGTGTGGTCCCAGCCTGACTCAGCCCCAGAGAGCTGGCGGGTGGTGCAGCCCCAGCCCCCAAGCTCCAGAGAGCCGGCTAGCAGGCACGACACGGGGCTGGGCATGGGTGGGACCAGATGAGGCAGCTGGGGAACATAAGAACGGCCAGAATGGGTCAGACCAATGGTCCATTTAGCCCAGTGTCCTGTCTGCCGACAGTGGCCAGCACCAGATGTCCCAGACAGAAGGAACACAACTGGTAATCCTCACATGATCCCTCTTCTCTCGCCCATTTCCAGACAAAAAGAGGCTGGGGACACCATTCCTACCCCTCCTGGCTAATAGCCATTGATGGACCTAACCTCCATGAATCGATCTAGCTCTTTTTTGAACCCTGTTAAACTCCTGGCCTTCACCACATCCTGTGGCAGGGAGTTCCACAAGTTGACTGTGTGCTGCGTGAAGAAAAACTTCCCTTGCTTTGTTTTAACATAGGTACCCACTGCCCATGACGTCATCTGATCTCCAGACCTGGCCCTTGACTGTCCTTCCTCCCTCGAGGAAGCCTTGTTCAGAAACCAAACCTTCCTCCTTCCACGCTTGCCTGGTGGGAGCCCTTATGTGCGAGGGCCCAGCCGACTCCCGTGGCTCTGAGCAAGCCTCGACTATACTTAGGGAGGTCCCGGTGGCGAGGAAAACCCAGGACTGGTCTATACCAAGTCTCCACCTGCTGCAACGTCCCAGGCAACAGTCAGAGCGGGGAGTCTGCTTGGGGTCTGTCCTGGGAGGGTCTTCTGGGATTTGCTACTGTCCTGATCACGAGGGTTAGGCAGCAGCCTGGAGACTAAGGGGTTAACTATACCTAAGCCAGGTAGAGTTGGCCAATAGGAATGTAGGTAGGAATTCCAAACTGGGACAAAGGAATTTTGGGGTTTTCCTTCCTTTGGTCTGGGCATTTTCTCTCCAGCTGCTGAGGGAGACAGACAGAATGTCTCCCTCTAAGAAAAGACTCTTCCCTGTATGTAAGTAGGGTAAAGTTTAGATAAATCCGTTTGATTGTTTTCTGGTTTGGGAAATGGGATCTGGTCTGTGCAATTAGAAATTTTCTTGTCCTTTGTAACTAAGCTCCTGGCCCATGCTCGGGACTTCTCCCTCTCCCCCATGAGGATATTACTTTGTGACTTTCCATCTAGTCATGATGCTTGCAACAAGAATATTGTGGTGATAATAAAAGTTCTTTCTCTTTTCTTTTTATTAACCTGGCATTGGTTAATTTTTGTGTGTCCTGGTTTGTACTTTAGAGGCGAGATTTCCCTAGTGATCTGATTTTCTTTTCCTTACTTGGGTGGTGGCAGGGGATTTTATCCTCAAAATCTAGGTTGTTAAGATTTTGGGGGGACATTTTATACCAAAGCCTGGAAAGATAAGGGTACTTTTGCGGGCCCCCACTTCTGCATTTATTGTGCCAGAGTGTGTTGATCACACAGCGTGTAGTCAACCTGTGGAACTCCTTGCCAGAGGAGGCTGTGAAGGCTAGGACGATAACAGAGTTTAAAGAGAAGCTAGATAATTTCATGGAGGTTAGGTCCATAAAAGGCTATTAGCCAGGGGATAGAAATGGTGTCCCTGGCCTCTGTTTGTCAGAGGCTGGAGAGGGATGGCAGGAGACAAATCGCTTGATTATTGTCTTTGGTCCACCCCTTCTGGGGCATTTGGTACTGGCCACGGTCGGCGGACAGGATACTGGGCTAGATGGACCTTTGGTCTGGCCCAGTACAGCCGTTCTTATGTTCTTTGAGTGGGGAAGAAGCCTTGACAGCTATTCTGCAGGGGAGGTGCCGGGGGTCGGGCCTCTACCCAGAAGCAGCGCTGGGGAGGGGCTGCCCCCGGCCTAGCATCTCCCTGGCTTTCCCAAGCCCACAGGCTAGACAACGGTGGTGGAATGGACCGACGGGGGCAAGTTTCAGAGCCTCCAGCCTCGTGCCAACGCGCCGGCAGCCTCGCGCGTCAGCCGCATGTTTCATAACAAGGAAGGATTTTAAAAATCTGCCCTGCTGGGACGGGACTGTGGTGGGCGGGAGCCAAGCTGCGGTTGCCATGGGAGCAAGGACTTCAGACTATCCGGGCGGGTTGCGTCCAGACCTGGTGTCTCTCCCCCCTCCCTGCCTGCTCCGTGAAGCCCTTTGCACCAGAGCGAGCACAGGACGGGTGTGTGGGACACGCCGGGGGTGAGGCCTTCGTCAGCCCGGAGTGCGGTGCCATCCCTGGCCTCTGGCTCCGGGGCCCAAGAGCAGGGCGTGCCGGCTTGACGTAGAGCCGGGGGCACCTGGCTGTGCACAGCTGCTCTTCGGGAGGGCAAGACAATGGCTGCTTTGTCGTGGGCGAATGGGTCTCTCTGCTTGCAGTCGAGATGCGTCAGCACCGAAGGGGCTTGACCAAGCATCCTGCTCAGCAACTTTCACTGGGTTTCCACCCTCCAGCTCCCTCCTGTTTCCCTGTTCGGTACCTTCGTCCCCTGCCCCGGCCTGCTGGGTGTCCACACACAGCACTGGTCACTGGCTCTCCTCTCTTAACAGTGAGCATAAGAACGGCCACACAGGGTCAGAGCAAAAGTCCACCTAACCCAGTGTCCTGTCTGCCCACAGTGGCCAATGCCAGGTGCCCCAGAGAGAGTGAACAGGACAGGGACTCATCAAGTGATCCATCCTCCGCCATCCATTCCCAGCCTCTAACAAACAGACTAAAGACACCATTCCTACCCATCCTGGCTAGTTGCCATTGATGGACACATCCTTGTCTAGTTCTTTTTTATGCCCTGGTATAGTTTTGGCTTTCACAACATCCTCCAGCAAGGAGTTCCACAGGTTGACTGTGCGCGGTGTGAAGAAAAACTTCCTTTTGTTTGTTTTAATTCTGCTACCTATTCATTTCATTTGGCGACTCCTGATTCTTGTGTTATGGGAAGGAGTAAATAACTCTTCCTTACTCACTTTCTGCACATCCGTCATGATTTTATAGGCCTCTATCACATCCCCTCTTAGTCGTCTCTTTTCCAAGCTGAAAAGTCCCAGTCTTATTAATCTCTCCTCATATGGGACCCGT
Source organism: Pelodiscus sinensis (assembly GCF_052426305.1). Taxonomy (NCBI): domain Eukaryota; kingdom Metazoa; phylum Chordata; order Testudines; family Trionychidae; genus Pelodiscus; species Pelodiscus sinensis. The sequence goes on from NC_143053.1 coordinate 5,440,698, forward strand.
TACAAACCCCTAATCATTTTTGTTGCCCTTTTCTGAACCTTTTCCAATGCCAAGATCTCTTTTTCAAGATGAAGCAACCGCATCTGCTCACAGTATTCAAGCTGTGAGTGTCCCAGGGCATGTCTACACTTTTGAAAGAGGGATGTAAATTAGTCAGATCAAAATCGCAGATGAAGCCGGGATTTGAATTTCATGTGCTTCATTTGCATAACAACAGCTGCGTGTTCTTTCTAATATGGGTGTTTTGAAAGTGAAACCACTATCTAGATGTGGTTCTTTCGGAAAAAAACAAACAAACCCTTTTTCGAAAGAAGCGGTAAACCTCATTTTTTCAGGCATTACGGTTCTTTTGAAAAAGGATTTTTTTCCGAAAGAACCGCGTCTAGACACTTTCGAAATACCCTGGCTCTAAAGAACGCACAGCTGCCATTATGCAAATGAAGCGTGGGAAATTCAAATCCCGGCTTCATTTGTAATTTCAATCTGCCTAATTTACATCCCTCTTTCGAAAGAGGGATATAGTGTAGACATAGGCCCATGGACATATAGAGAGGCAGAGGTAGTCTCTGTCTTATTCTCTAATCCTTTCTCTATACGCTATTCTTTCTTTTATTCTCTATCCTGTGCATATTGAGGAGCCTTTAACTCTGCTGGATTCCGGTGCCTGCACTTTTAGGGCCAGATCCTCAGCTGGAGTAAATCAGTGTAGCTCCCTTTACTTTAATAGACCCATGCAGATTCACACCCGCTGAGAATTGGACCCTTATTTTCTGTGTGCTCTACAGAGCAGTGCCTAGCCAAAAAAAAGTGTGGCATTAGGTGAGATGAGTTTGGTGGGTCTCTCCACTCGCTACCCGTCGGATGTTTCTCCGTATGAGTTTATTCAATGCAGTGGTCTCATCGGGGGAGATGCCTTGAAGCTACAGCAGCTGGAGGGAGTGGAGTTCAGAAGGAGGGCAACTGACAAAGTGAGAGGGAGAAAGGATGGTCCAGTGGTTAGCCCTAGCTATGCTGAGATAAGCCCCATGCCTCTTGCAGAGGGGGCATTATGATCTCGGCGTGGTAGGGAACTTAGATCTGCAGGAGCCAGGCTGTGGCGTGTACACTTGGGGAGGGTACCACGTAGACCCGGGGACAATGCTTAGCTGTGAACGCACCCAGTGAACAATTCGACAGCCTTGCTTGTGGTTAAGGCCTTCCCCTGGGAGGTGGCAGGTCCCTGGCACAGGGGGACTTGAACCCGGGTCTCCCACATGGATACACGCCCAAGCCCCTAGGCTAAAGGTCACAAGGCCGTGGCCCCTTTCCGCCAGCCCTAGTGACGTTTCAGGAGCGCAGCTTGGTGCCTGCATGCACCGTGGTTCAGTTGACAGCCTGTTCTGGTTTGTGACGTGTTCCTGGGCTCTGGCTGGAGACAGGTCTCTGGACCCCTCTCACGAGGCCGTCGGGCCTGGCCCTGCAGCCGGGGGCGCTGCACGAACCTGTGCCCAGGTTCAAGGACATGGGCACGAGGCCTCCACAGGGCAAGGTGGCGGCCGAGCAGGCGTTCAGGGGTCACGGTGGGGCCTCAAACAGGATCCTACGCCGGGTGCCTCGGATCCTCACCTTTCCAACGGGGATAACAGCCCTGCCCCGCCTCATGGGGGAAGCACACATCCATGCACATGTGTGGGATGCTCAGAGACCGTGACCCTGGGGCCAAATTGGCCCCTTCCACAACCAGCGCAGGCGTGGCCGGGAGTGCTGGAATGGATGGATGGATGACTGGCAGAGCCGCCTAGGGCAGGGGAGCCAGCAATGTGGCCGTTCCGGATCGGCTGCGCCCGCACGGCTGGGTAATTGCTCAAGAGGCCTCGCTGCGCTGGGGGAGGCGGAGAGGGAACGGCTGCAGGCCTGTGTGTGCAGATCTGCACGTGGGCTCCGTGCCGGAGTAGCCGCCGGTGCTGCCAGGCCGGTGGGAGATACGTCAGCTGGGCTTTCCAGCAGACAGCTGCATGGGCCGCACTGTGACGGGTCGCAGCAGACCCCTTTCGGGGGAGGGGAAGGGGGAGCTTCCCGAAGTGCGGATAAGGCCGCTGTCACTCCCTTTCCTGCTCTCTGAGGTTTCTCATTACCCAGTCCTGCCACTGGTTTCCCCCAGCCAAGGCCCCGAGCTTGTACAGACACCGAAGGATCTAGAGCAGTGTTTCGCTACTTTTTTTTGTATAAATGTAAGGGGACTGTTAGCCCCTTACTAAAACTCTGTGGGAGTTTTTGGCTTGCCAGCTCGCAGTATCTGAGGGGGAAGGGTCCATGAGACTGACAGACCCCAGAGACAATGGAAAGCAGCCAACACTCCAGCTCAGCCTGATTGACAAGTTGGACAGGCCAGTGAGGACAGCAAGAGGCCAGGACCCGTCCTCCCTGTGAGCTGGGATTGTTCTGGCTCTCTCTGAGCAAACAGAGAGCTGAGACACTGCCCAAGGGGGGCGAGCAGTGTGCAGAAGAAGTCCTGCAAAAACAGGGAGCTGAGAGACAGCCCTAGCAAAGCAAGCTGTGTGCTGAGGGGCAGTTTTGGCAGCAGCTGAGCCAGACACACACAGCTCAAGGAGCGCAGACCCTGTGTTGAGCAGCAGACTGGCCGTGCTCAGAGAGCCAAAAGGAACAGAGAAGCAACGCAAGGAGCTAGAGACTGGCCACGCAGCACAGCCTGCAGCTGGGTGTGGTGAGCAGCTGGGAACTGCAAAGTGTGGGGAGAGGCTCTGGACTGGGAGAGGGGTCTGGCCACTTAGAGCTTGAGGCTGTGTGGTCACTGCCAGAGCAAGCGTGTCCAGCCCGCAGCCCCCCCCGCAGCACATCCAAGGCCTCTTAGGGGCCTCTAAGGAAGAGACTGTGGACTGTCCTTACACTCTGCAGGCTGCTGTTTTGATGTCCCTGTGCTACAGAGCAGGGCTGTGTGTTCTCATTTAACCATTCTCATTTTTTCTTATTCTTTTTTCTTTAACCAGTTGATGTTTAATAAATTGTATTTGCTTTGAACCTTATGAAGTGATCACTGGGCCAAGAAGGCCTGCAGTGTGAAGAGAGCACCTCGGAGTGGGGACACCCTAACTCCTGCCCCTAGTGACTACAAGGTCGGGGATTAAGCCCCAGGAAACCTGGGCCCAGCCTTGTTGGGGTTTCGAGGGCTCTGCTCCTCAGGAGAGTGGAGGGGGAGCCTCAGGGTCAGGGAGCCGTGGGGTAAAGGAAGTGGGAGCGGGGACTCAGATCCTTTCGCTGGTCCATTTCACCGGGGTGTATAGAAGCCAGGAAAGTTCCCCACAATAGCGGGACCATTCCCCCGCTTACATAAAGTACCCCTTAAAAATATTATAAGTACCCCCTGTACCTACAGTTTTGAGACACACCCAATTTTTTTCCACCATTGCAACACATTTGTTTAAACAACTTAATTGTAGCCGGGCGGGCGATGGAATTTTTGGGTGTAAAAAGGACAAAAAATAATAAAGCGCTGTAAAACGCCAAACAAAAATCCCGTTTTCTCCAAATTTCAGTTGAGTTGCCGTAACCCTCCAGACTTCTCTCAGGTACCCCTAAGGGCACTCGTCCCACTGGTGGAGAAACGCTGATCGAGGTGGTGCTTGGTCCTGCCGTGAGGGCAGGGGACTGGACTTGATGACCTCTCGAGGTCCCTTCCAGTTCTAGAAATGTAGCCGTGTTAGTCTGGTGTAGCTGAAACAAAAAGCAGGACTATGTAGCACTTTAAAGACTAACAAGATGGTTTATTAGGTGATGAGCTTTCGTGGGCCAGACCCACTTCAGATCAAATAGTGGAAGAAAATTGTCACAACCATATACAGGCAGTCCCCGGGTTACATGGCTCCGACTTACATCGGATCCCTACTTACAAATGGGGTGAGGCAACCTCGCACTAGCTGCTTCTCCCCAGCAGACCAGGGAGACGTGAAGCTAGCGCTCCCCCCAGCAGACCAGGGAGACGCAGAGCGGCTTTTCTCAGCAGACACCTCAGCTTGAGAATATAGGACTGAGGGAAGTGAGGTGTGGGAGAATAAAACTGAGCTCTGGAGAAATGTTTGGCTAGAGTTTCCCCTACAATATGTACCAGTTCCGACTTACATACAAATTTAACTTAAGAACAAACCTATAGTCCCTATCTTGTACATAACCCGGGGACTGCCTGTATACCAAAGGATACAATTAAAAAAATGAACAGAGTTCTGTGATTCTATGATTCTACGAAACCCTTCAGGTCCAGGGAAAATACAGTTTTGGGCCCAGCTTCCTGGGTTACCACTCCCCACATGGGATCAGAACCCCACATGGATGATTTGGGTAAGCCCCCTTTAGCAATGAAAGGGGGACACACACACTGATTGCCCCTGTCCCCCCAGGTAACAATCACTTACATTGGGCTTGAGAGAAAATAAAAGTGATTTTATTAAGTATAAGCTGTAAGATGTAAGTGGTTATATGGGGGAACAGGCTGAGCAAAGTCGATTACAGACGTAAAATAACAGAAAACGCTGAGCTACTTCTAACACTGAAACCTCAGTACAAACCTGTTACAAACTCCCCCTCAGATTTCTCTTATCCAGCTCAGCCCCCAAGATAAGGGAACTCTCCCTTTCCCCAGGGGTCTCTGGTTCACTTCTGCCGGGTGTGCCAGCCAAAGACCCCGCTAAGCTTCCCACTGGTTTATGGATTCCCTTTACATGGGGAAATTACCTGGCCAGCCCGTACCAGAGAGGGAGGACATGTGACTTCCTAAGACCCACCACTGCTACGACTTAAGAACAAAAGGCTCTCTGCATATGATTTGCCCAGACACTGAGGTATCCCAGCATTGGAAACACCCTTGATGGTTTTTCTCTGCATATTTAAAACCACAAGGCAGTCCACACTCCATGGCTGTGTCTAGACTGGCCACTTTTTCCGGAAAAACAGCCGCTTTTCCGGAAAAACTTGCCAGCTGTTTATACTGGCCGCTTGAATTTCCGCAAGCACACTGATGATCTCATGTAAGATTATCAGTGCTTTTTGCAGAAATACTATGCTGCTCCCGTTCGGGCAAAAGTCTTTTTCCGAAAATTTTTTGCGCAAAAGGGCCAGTGTAGACAGCAGAGATTTGTTTTCCGCAAAAAAAGCCCCGATGGCGAAAATGGCGATCGGGGCTTTTTTGTGCAAAACTGCGTCTAGATTGGCACGGATGCTTTTCCACTAAAAGTGCTTTTGCGGAAAAGTGTCCGTGCCAATCTAGACGCTCTTTTCCGCAAATGCTTTTAACGGAAAACTTTTCCGTTAAAAGCATTTGCAGAAAATCATGCCAGTCTAGACGTAGCCAACATGAATAAACACCGGCCAAACACTGGCACGTCCTCCAAAGGAGCTAGCGATTGTTTTGCTGGGGAAATGCTATCGAGATTGCTTTCCCATTCTATGTTTGTACTAAGGATGTAAAATTTCAATTAATTGGGTAATCGACTGGTTGATGCAATTTGCATCGACTATTTGATTAGTCAATAAGGGCGCCGCCCCCTTTGAAGTGTAGCAACAGCCCCGGGGATGTTCAAAGGCGAAAGTGCTGTGGGGAGCACGGGACCTGCAGGGACTCAAGCAGTCCTCGTTGGCCCCGTGCTCCCTGCGGCATTTCAAAGAGGCAGTGCCGCATGGAGCCCGAGGTTAGCTCGGGTCTCTGAGTCTCCCGCTGACCCTTGGCTCCACGCGGCACTGCCACTTTGAATTGCCACATGTAGCCTGGGCCAGCTGGGGACTTGCAGCTGATCCTGGACTGCACGTGGCATTTCAAAGTGGCAGCACTACGTGGAGCCCAGGGTCTGGCCCTGGGCTCCACATGGTGCTGCTGCTTTGAAGGAGCTCCTTTTCTCCCCTCCCCCGTTTGCTGCCTCTTTTTGATAGAGGCAGCAAGGGTGGGGTGGAGTGACTAGTCGACTAGTGTGTCGATTAGTCATTCACATCTCTAGTTTGCACAGCACCTAGCGCAGTGGGATCCTAGCCCGGACAAGTGCCTCTGGCTACTACCACGACACAGATCCTAGATTCCACGGCCAGAAGGGACCACTCGGAGGATCTAGTCCCTCCAACAATCCACGCAGAGCAGGTTGTGATGGAATCTCTGGAATAACTTCCTGTCAGAGCTGTAGGACAATGGCACAGATGCTTTGGGATGTCATGGCAGCTCCTTCCCTGAGCTTTTCCAAAGGAGGCGGGAGCCATCTGCCTCGGATGGCTTAGGCACAACAAAACCTGCATTTTGGCCTGGATGGCCCTTGTGGTCCCTTTTAATTCAATGGTTCTGTGAATGGAGTGGCCAATATGGGCCATAGAACTCCCCCGAAGAATTCCTAGAGCAGATATTTTTTTTAAAAAGAAGAAGCCTCCAGGCTCGATTTGAAACTTGGCAATGATGGGTAATTGGGTCATTGTTCCAAAGGGGAAATTACCCTCCCTCTCAAAACTGTGCCTTATTTCCAGGCTGAATTTGTCTAGCTTCTGCATCCAGCCTGTGGATCATGTCAGACCTTTCTCTGCTAGATTAAAGAGCCCATGATTAAATATTGGTTCCCCATTTAGACACTTAGACTTGGATCAAGTCATCCCTTTACCTTCTCTTTGTGAAGCTAAGTAGATTGAGCTCTTTGGCCTGGTCTACACTACAGCAGAAGTTAATTAAGTAGATGGAGACACTGTATCTTAAGTCACGTTTTTGCACCGTCCACACAGCAGTAGGTGGACGGGAGCTAATGCTCCCATCGGCTTCTCTTACCCCTCATGCAGAGCAGGAGTACTGGTGCCAATGAGGGTGGACTCTGAGTTTGATTTAGAGGGTCTATACCAGACCCACTAAATCAAACACTGCAAGATCAACCGTGGCAGCATCGATCTTCCGCGGAGTGTGGACATGGCCTGAGCCTAGCACTATAAGGCAGGTTTTTAACCTTTCTTGTGTCTATTCTCTGAAGCCTTCAATCTATCCACCTCCATTCTTGAGTTCAGAACTGGACCCAGGATTCACCAGTGACAAACACAGAGGTAAAATAGCCCATGACCCCAAATCTTTTTCAAAGTCCCTGTTTCCCAGGGTAGCATCCCCTGTCCTATAGGTTCTTTGTTCCTCAATTTGTAGCCACTACATTTAGCCATATTCAAACTCAGCCCAAAAGAGATGGCTGCGAGTCACTCTTAGCCCATGGCAGCACCATGAAACTCCTCAGACAGGCATGGTGGGGCTGTTTTAGATGAAATACGAGTGCTACAAATTAATCATTCCCTGGTCCAAGATCGACGAGGAGTCCTGTGGCACCTTATAGACTAACTGAAGTGTAGGAGCATAAGCTTTCGTGGGCAAAGACCCACTTCGTCAGATGCATGTGACATGCATCTGACGAAGTGGGTCTTTGCCCACGAAAGCTTATGCTCCTACACTTCAGTTAGTCTATAAGGTGCCACAGGACTCCTCGTCGCTTTTGCAGATTCAGACTAACACGGCTACCCCTCTAATACTTGGTCCAAGATGCCACTCAAGCCAGGAGAGGTGGCACGCAGTCGAGTCTGCAGAGATAACTTTCCCTAAAGGCCCCATTCCCACACTGCTTCTGGGGCGAGGTGTTTGTTTCCTGAAATGGATTGTTGTCGATAGTGCGGCTAGGACAGCCCAGCTACAGAACCCTGCTAGGGAACACTGTTCCCTGCGTAGGATATAACGGTACAAACAGCGTTATCACCTGGATGCCGGTTCCAACCACTAGGGTCCTGCTCGATGTTTCGGATACTGTCTAGGACAGTAGTTTTCACTCAGTGTTGCGCAGAGCCATGGAAGTCTGTAGATGATTTCCAAAGGGGTCTGGCTCTTTTCCATCCATGTGCGGAATAATTTTATGCACGCACCAAGACGTGTGCAGAGGTGCACCACCAGGAGAAACACCAAACCAGGCAGCATTGGAATGTCTCCTGAGTGGCCGCACCAGCGCCTGGCTTCCAGGGAACATTAGTCTGAGCCTCCCACATTTTTTAGGGAGTCGGAAAAGGAAATAAGGCTGAAAACCCCCAGGCTGAGGCATCAGATCTGGGAGACGTGCTGCTGCCCCATCTCAGCAATTGGTTTGACTGAACCGCTGCCGATGGCACTTTTCTTCTAATATTTGCGGCCGGAAGGGACCGTTTTGAGCATCTGGTCTGGTCTCCCATATAACACAGGCCAGACTGTGTCCCCCGTGATTCCTGCTGGGAGGAGACTGTCCCTTCTTAAGACAGGATGAGCTGGTTGTGGAGCCGGTGAGTGTATTTGATGAGGACACCCAAAGTGGACAGTCAACCCTGACTCAGCTGTAGTCGACTAGCGACTCGACTAGTCGCTCCCTCCACCCCCCTGCTTGCTGCTTCTATCAGAGAGAAGCAGCAAGGGGGAGGGGAGAAGGAGCTGGCGCTGGGGGGACTCAGCTCAAAGCCGGTTCCTTCAACACCGTCTTCGGGGTGCTGCCTGCTTGTCCCCCTCTCCCCCCGCCCTGCTACCTCTTTCAGAGGCAGGGGATACTGCTGCGAAGCCACGACCCCATTGGCTCCAGAGCCGGCTCAAGTCGCGACCCCCGCCGCGGCTCTGCAGAGCGGTGCTTATCGACTAACGGTACAGCCGGCACCCGTTGTATCGACTATACGACGAGCCAGATAATCGCATTTTAATACCCTTAATTCAGCTAGCCGGGAAGAACCCCTGGCCACAGCATCAAGTCACCCCAGTGTTTAAAACCTGGCAAATGCTCCTGGCTTGTCTGCATGGGTGTTTCCACCTGAGCGCCCCCCCGGTTGTGGCCGAGCTGGGGGTAATTGGCAAGAGAAGCCTCCCCCGCCGGAGCTGGTGGCACCTTGGTGCAGCGAATGGAGCCTGACAGCCAGACGGGCCCCTCAAAATCTGTCAGCCACCTGGAGCTTGCTGCCTTTGGGGAGGGGTTAGGAGGTAGGACCGGACGGAGGCTCTCTCAGGCGGACTCTCCAAGCCCTCTGTGTCTTTCCTCGCTGGCTGGGATTTTACCAGGAGACCTGGATGCTGCCTAGGAGAGACAAGGGCTTTCAAGGCCTGGCCGGATGAGATGTTCACTCAGGGTATGCCTCCACTGCAGAGTTTTCTCGGCCCAAAAAATGCGAACGAGGGGCTCATTTGCATGAGTCGCGATCTCATTTGCATATTTTTGCCGCTCCGTTTTTGCACAAAAACAAGCAGTGTGGACGTTTTCTTGTTGCGCACACCCCCCTTTTCCCGCAAGATCGGTCTACCTCCTTTTTGGGGGCATAAGGATCTTGCGGGAAAAGAGTCACAGTAGCTGTAGCCCTCCCAGGCCTGAGATGGGACAGGGTCTGGGGTGCCCTAACTGGTCCCATCTGTAATAAAGACTCACTTTCTCCATGGGGTGGACATAGCTATGCCCTATTACAGTCGCTGCCACAGAGGTGCCACGAAGGTCCTGAGCCTCTGACTTTGATTACTCAGGGCGTGGTCCTCACGCAATAATGAGCTTGTTCCTCAGGGAGGCAGGTTCCTCCCCACCTCAAAGGAGACGGTCTGGAAATACTTAGAGTGCAAACAAAACCCAAAGCTTCAGAGCTTTGGAGGAACGCCCTGGGAGCGGGCAGGCGGGTCTGTATCCTCCAGGCCGACAGCCTAAGCCGTGGCTGGCAGGTATCAGGACAGGAGGCAGGACGGTTCTTTTGGGCTCAGCGCCAGGGCTCAGCCAGCAGCCCAAAGGCCACAATGCAACGTGCGACTGAGGCCAGGTCTCCCCTAGCAAGTTTACAGAGGCACAGCTGTACAGAGTCATTACACGTGTGGGTGCCTCATCTTTAAAAAAAAAAAAAATCTTGGCATTGGAAAAAGTTCAGAAAAGGGCAATAACCATGATGAGGCATTTGGAACAGGTCCCATATGAAGAGAGATTAAAAAGATTGGGACTTTTCAGCTTAGAAATGTGCAGATTAAGGAGGGATACGATAGAGGTCTATAAAATCATGACTGGTGCGGAGAAAGTGAATAAGGAAAAGTTATTGATTTGTCCCCATAACATAAAAACTAGGGCTCACCAAATGAAATGAACAGGCACAGCCGTTAAAAACAAAAAAAAGGAAGTTTTTCTTCACGCAGCGCACAACCAACCTGTGGAACTCCTTGCTAGAGGATGTTTTGAAGACCAGGACTTTAACCGGGTTCAAAAAAGAGTTAGATAAATTCATGGAGGCTAGATCTATCAATATTTATTAGTCAGGATGGGCAGGAATGGTGTCCCTCGTGTTTGTCAGAGGCTGGAAGTAGATGACAGGGGAGGGATCACTTGATGATTGCCTGTTCTGTTCATTCCCTTTGGGGCACCGGGCATCGGCCACTGTGGGCAGACAGGGATCTGGGCTAGATGGACCTTTGGTTTGGGCATTCTTATGTTCTTAGCTGCCCTGTAAGAGCGTGCAGCTGGTGGGAGAGAGCTCTCCTCCTCAAATGAGTGGTGGTAGCTCTCTTGGGCAGGAAAACGTCTGGCGACATAGCTCTGTGCACACTGCAGATTGAACCTCTGTAGTCTGGCACCCTGCCCGGTCTCAAATCAGAGAATTTGCTGAACCATGGGAGGTCAATTTTGTAGTGAGTGGGCCTCTTTATTTTTGTTTCACTGAGGCGAACAAATGGCTTAGCGCTTGCAAAGCTGCTTAGTAATGTTCGACTGTACCAATACACCCTAAGTAAGCCAACACCCAGCCGAAGCTTGTCAGCCATCTTCATCACAAAGTGTCAGTGTTGTTACACAATGTTATCACATTGGCACAAGGAAATAAGTAGATGCAGCGTAAGAACGACGCTTACACTTAGCAGCATTACCAGCACGTCCACCGCTTGTTGGGCTCTGATGCTGAGGGGTGATTAAAAGCTAAATAACAGCACAGATCACTGAGCGCCGGGATTGTGGGCTACCAACAAACTTTACGGGACCGCGGGAAACTTGGCCACACCCAAACTAAGTGGACATCCGGCGAACTAAATTGATGCCGGACCACGGAGGTTGCTGGACCAGAGAGTGCCGGACGAGAGAGGTTCAATCTGTAACTATTATGCTGGCAAAACTTACGTTCACATCTCTGAGCAAGTTACATTTTGCTGACATAAGTACTCTTCACGCAGGGGTGAGGAAGCTTCTTTGGGTCGGGGGCCACTGACCCTCAGAAAAATCAGTCGGGGGCTGCATGCCAGTGAGAAGCTCCTGACTGAGACGAAGGACCCTCTCCACATTCCCCTCCCACACCAGAGCCTGGGGGGGGGGGGCAGGCTAGTAGATTTTGTGTGCCCCAGCCCTGCGGGTGAGTGGCTGGAGCGCCAGTGTAGACTCCCCCATACTGAGCCTGGGGGGCCGGACCCACGCAAAGCAGGGGCCGCATCCGGCCCCTGGGTCTGAGGTTCCCCACTCCAATGGAGACATTTGCTGGCAACCCCCCTGTGTATCCTGAGTGTCCTCTTCTCTCTCTCTCCTCTTTACCATTGTCTAGACCCCTGGCCCACCTCCCTACGCCCAGTCCAGCTGTGCACATGGGGAGCAGAATTTGGCAGAGGGAGGCAGGTGAATCGGCCACCGGCACGCTAAGCCGCAAGGCAGGTCTCGCTCCAATGAGCTGTCTTGCTCGAGGAGGGCGCGGTGGCTCCAGATGAGTTGCTTGGGGAAGCAGCTTTTGTGTCCTTACATGACTGTCTTGGGTGGAGGCAGCTGGCTTGGGGCAGTGAAGAGTAAACGCTCCTCAGCCCTGATTGGCAGGTCCCTGGGAAGCCAGCTGTGAACTATCCCCTTTATTTTAGCAACCCCCAGAAAGGAGCAGCAGGATCTGAGGGAGATCGTCTATGTATGTCAGGGGCTGCTGCAGAGGGGATCATAGAACACAAGGACTGGAAGGGACCTCGAGAGATCAAGTCCAGCCCCCTGCCCTCACGGCAGGACCAAGCACTGGATCATCTCTTAGGGTATGTCTACACTACAAAGTTAATTCGAACTAACGGATGTTAGTTCAAATTAACTTTGATAGGCGCTACACTAGCGCTCCGCTATTTCGAACTTAATTCGAACTAGCGGAGCGCTCAGTTCGAACTAGGTAAATCTCATTCTACGAGGACTAAGCCTAGTTTGAACTTACTAGTTCGAATTAAGGGCTGTGTAGCCCCTTAATTCGAACTAGTGGGAGGCTAGCCCTCCTCAGGTTTCCCTGGTGGCCACTCTGGCCAACACCAGGGAAACTCTATTGCCCCCCTCCCAGCCCCGGAGCCCTTAAAGGGGCACGGGCTGGCTACGGTGCCCGTGCCAGGTGCAAGCCTGCCAGCACCCAGCCAGCAGACCCTGCACCTGGCATGGCTCGAGCCAGCCACCCGATGTCCCCCAGCCCACCCCCTCTTCCCGGGACCAGGCTGGCGGCTCCCGGGAGCTTGCCCGGGACCGCAAGAGGCGGGCACCCGCCTGGTCTAGTGCGGACATCGTGGACCTCGTCCACAACCTCCGCACTAGGCACAGGAAAGCAGCCATCTAGGGCAGGAGAGCTGCCAGCCTGGCCACCCAGGAGCAGGTGTGCATGAAAATCAAGGTGATCCACTGAGACCCCCGACCCTGAGCCCTGAGCTTACAATGGCCATCCTGGGTCAGACCAAAGGTCCATCTAGCCCAGTAGCCTGTCTGCCGACAGTGGCCAACCCTAGGGATGGACCGAAGACAGTGACCAAGCCATTTGTGTCGTGCCATCCCTCTCCAGCCTTCCACAAACTTCGGGCAGGGACACCACTCCTAGCCTCTGGCTAATACCACTCCATGGACCCAACCTCCATCACTTTATCTAACTTCTCTTTAAACTCTGTTCTAGTTCTAGCCTTCACAGCCTCCTGCAGCAAGGAGTTCCACAGGTTGACTCTTTGCTTTGCCAAGAACAACTTTCTGTTACTAGTTTGAAGCCTGCTACCCACTCCTTTCCTTTGGTGTCCTCTAGTCCTTCTATTATGGGAACTAATGAAGAACTTTTCTTTATGCACCCTCTCCACCCCACTCATGCTTTTATAGACCTCTATCCTATCCCCCCTCAGTCCCCTCTTTTCTAAACTGAGAAGTCCCAGTCTCTTTAGCCTCTCTTCATATGGGACCTGTTTCAAACCTCTGATCATTTTAATTGCCCTCCGCTCTCCCACCCTCTCTCTTCCCCTCTCCCACCTCCTTTTCCCAGTCTCTCCGAGTTTTGTTCAATAAAGAGAGATTCTATTTTTGACCACACATTTTCTTTATTTTGTACATCAGGAAGGGGGGCTATGGAGGAGTAAGTGGAAGGAGGTGAGGGAGGAATGGGGTACGAGCCCCCGATGGGGAGGATTGGGCTGGCTCTGCGGGTTTCTGGGGGTGGAAGCTCTCCTGCAGCCCCCCAATTGTCCCCTCTCCCCGGATGGCAGCCTGCGGCAAGTGCAGCCGGGCTGATGGCCGAGTGGTGTGATGTGCCCAGTGTGGGTAGTCTGGGCAATCCAAGCCAGGACTGCTTTGCAAGCGGGGCACCCCTGAGAACTGTCTGTCCGGGGTGGGGGTCGGGTCCCTTTAAGCACAGCCCTCGGCTAGCCTGAAACAGCATCTCCACGCTCTAAGTCCTACTCTGATGCCCTGCCGGCACTGCTTCCGGCCATCCTTAAGCCTGGTTCAGGGTCCACTTAATGTGGACATTCTAGTTCGAATTAGCAAAACGCTAATTCGAACTAGCTTTTTAGTCTGGATGCGTTAGTTTGAATTAGCTTAGTTCGAATTAGCGCTGTAGTGTAGACATACCCTGAGAGGTGTCTGTCCAACCTGCTCTTAAATATCTCCAGAGATGGAGATTCCACAACCTCCCAAGGCAATTTATTCCAGTGTTTAACCACCCCGACAGGAAGTTTTTCCTAATGTCCAGCCTAAACCTCCCTTGCAGCAGTTTAAGCCCATTGCTTCTTGTTCTGACCTCAGAGGCCAAGGAGAACAAGTTTTCTCCCTCCTCCTTGTGACACCCTTTTAGATACCTGAAAACTGCTAGCATGTCCCCCTCTGAGAATGAAGGGAATAAAGGGGGCGTCTGGCCGGGAGATGGGTGCGGGAACAGGATGAGAGTGGAGGGGGCGTCTGGCCGGGAGGTGGGTGCGGGAACAGGATGAGAGTGGAGGGGGCGTCTGGCCGGGAGGTGGGTGCAGGAGCGAGCTGAGAGTGGAGGGGGCGTCTGGCCGGGAGGTGGGTCCAGGAGCGAGCTGAGAGTGGAGGGGGCGTCTGGCCGGGAGGTGGGTGCGGGAGCGAGCTGAGAGTGGAGGGGGCGTCTGGCCGGGAGGTGGGTGCGGGAACAGGATGAGAGTGGAGGGGGCGTCTGGCCGGGAGGTGGGTGCAGGAGCGAGCTGAGAGTGGAGGAGGCGTCTGGCCGGGAGGTGGGTGCGGGAGCGAGCTGAGAGTGGAGGGGGCGTCTGGCCGGGAGGTGGGTGCGGGAGCGAGCTGAGAGTGGAGGGGGCGTCTGGCCGGGAGGTGGGTGCGGGAGCGAGCTGAGAGTGGAGGGGGCGTCTGGCCGGGAGGTGGGTCCAGGAGCGAGCTGAGAGTGGAGGGGGCATCTGGCCGGGAGGTGGGTGCGGGAGCGGGCTGAGAGTGGAGGGGGCGTCTGGCCGGGAGGTGGGTGCGGGAGCGGGCTGAGAGTGGAGGGGGTGTCTGGCCGGGAGGTGGGTGTGGGAGCGAGCTGAGAGTGGAGGGGGTGTCTGGCCGGGAGGTGGGTGCGGGAGCGAGCTGAGAGTGGAGGGGGCGTCTGGCCGGGAGTTGGGTCCAGGAGCGAGCTGAGAGTGGAGGGGGCATCTGGCCGGGAGGTGGGTGCGGGAGCGAGCTGAGAGTGGAGGGGGCGTCTGGCCGGGATGTGGGTGCGGGAGCGAGCTGAGAGTGGAGGGGGCGTCTGGCCGGGAGGTGGGTGCGGGAGCGAGCTGAGAGTGGAGGGGGCGTCTGGCCGGGAGGTGGGTGCGGGAGCGAGCTGAGAGTGGAGGGGGCGTCTGGCCGGGAGGTGGGTGCGGGAGCGAGCTGAGAGTGGAGGGGGCGTCTGGCCGGGAGGTGGGTGCGGGAGCGAGCTGAGAGTGGAGGAGGCGTCTGGCCGGGAGGTGGGTGCGGGAGCGAGCTGAGAGTGGAGGGGGCGTCTGGCCGGGAGGTGGGTGCGGGAGCGAGCTGAGAGTGGAGGGGGCGTCTGGCCGGGAGGTGGGTGCGGGAGCGAGCTGAGAGTGGAGGAGGCGTCTGGCCGGGAGGTGGGTGCGGGAGCGAGCTGAGAGTGGAGGGGGCGTCTGGCCGGGAGGTGGGTGCGGGAGCGAGCTGAGAGTGGAGGGGGCGTCTGGCCGGGAGGTGGGTGCGGGAGCGAGCTGAGAGTGGAGGGGGCGTCTGGCCGGGAGGTGGGTGCGGGAGCGAGCTGAGAGTGGAGGGGGCGTCTGGCCGGGAGGTGGGTGCGGGAGCGAGCTGAGAGTGGAGGGGGCGTCTGGCCGGGAGGTGGGTGCGGGAGCGAGCTGAGAGTGGAGGGGGCGTCTGGCCGGGAGGTGGGTCTGGGAGCGAGCTGAGAGTGGAGGGGGCGTCTGGCCGGGAGGTGGGTCTGGGAGCGAGCTGAGAGTGGAGGGGGCGTCTGGCCGGGAGGTGGGTGCGGGAGCGAGCTGAGAGTGGAGGGGGCGTCTGGCCGGGAGGTGGGTGCGGGAGCGAGCTGAGAGTGGAGGGGGCGTCTGGCCGGGAGGTGGGTCTGGGAGCGAGCTGAGAGTGGAGGGGGCGTCTGGCCGGGAGGTGGGTGCGGGAGCGAGCTGAGAGTGGAGGGGGCGTCTGGCCGGGAGTTGGGTCCAGGAGCGAGCTGAGAGTGGAGGGGGCATCTGGCCGGGAGGTGGGTGCGGGAGCGAGCTGAGAGTGGAGGGGGCGTCTGGCCGGGATGTGGGTGCGGGAGCGAGCTGAGAGTGGAGGGGGCGTCTGGCCGGGAGGTGGGTGCGGGAGCGAGCTGAGAGTGGAGGGGGCGTCTGGCCGGGAGGTGGGTGCGGGAGCGAGCTGAGAGTGGAGGGGGCGTCTGGCCGGGAGGTGGGTGCGGGAGCGAGCTGAGAGTGGAGGGGGCGTCTGGCCGGGAGGTGGGTGCGGGAGCGAGCTGAGAGTGGAGGAGGCGTCTGGCCGGGAGGTGGGTGCGGGAGCGAGCTGAGAGTGGAGGGGGCGTCTGGCCGGGAGGTGGGTGCGGGAGCGAGCTGAGAGTGGAGGGGGCGTCTGGCCGGGAGGTGGGTGCGGGAGCGAGCTGAGAGTGGAGGAGGCGTCTGGCCGGGAGGTGGGTGCGGGAGCGAGCTGAGAGTGGAGGGGGCGTCTGGCCGGGAGGTGGGTGCGGGAGCGAGCTGAGAGTGGAGGGGGCGTCTGGCCGGGAGGTGGGTGCGGGAGCGAGCTGAGAGTGGAGGGGGCGTCTGGCCGGGAGGTGGGTGCGGGAGCGAGCTGAGAGTGGAGGGGGCGTCTGGCCGGGAGGTGGGTGCGGGAGCGAGCTGAGAGTGGAGGGGGCGTCTGGCCGGGAGGTGGGTGCGGGAGCGAGCTGAGAGTGGAGGGGGCGTCTGGCCGGGAGGTGGGTCTGGGAGCGAGCTGAGAGTGGAGGGGGCGTCTGGCCGGGAGGTGGGTCTGGGAGCGAGCTGAGAGTGGAGGGGGCGTCTGGCCGGGAGGTGGGTGCGGGAGCGAGCTGAGAGTGGAGGGGGCGTCTGGCCGGGAGGTGGGTGCGGGAGCGAGCTGAGAGTGGAGGGGGCGTCTGGCCGGGAGGTGGGTCTGGGAGCGAGCTGAGAGTGGAGGGGGCGTCTGGCCGGGAGGTGGGTGCGGGAGCGAGCTGAGAGTGGAGGGGGCGTCTGGCCGGGAGGTGGGTGCGGGAGCGAGCTGAGAGTGGAGGGGGCGTCTGGCTGGGAGGTGGGTGCGGGAGCGAGCTGAGAGTGGAGGGGGCGTCTGGCCGGGAGGTGGGTGCGGGAGCGAGCTGAGAGTGGAGGGGGCGTCTGGCTGGGAGGTGGGTGCGGGAGCGAGCTGGGATTGGAGGGGGCGTCTGGCCGGGAGGTGGGTGCGGGAGCGAGCTGAGAGTGGAGGGGGCGTCTGGCCGGGAGGTGGGTGCGGGAGCGAGCTGGGAGTGGAGGGGGCGTCTGGCCGGGAGGTGGGTGCGGGAGCGGGCTGAGAGTGGAGGGGGCGTCTGGCCGGGAGGTGGGTGCGGGAGCGAGCTGAGAGTGGAGGGGGCGTCTGGCCGGGAGGTGGGTGCGGGAGCGAGCTGAGAGTGGAGGGGGCGTCTGGCCGGGAGGTGGGTGCGGGAGCGAGCTGAGAGTGGAGGAGGCGTCTGGCCGGGAGGTGGGTGCGGGAGCGAGCTGAGAGTGGAGGGCGCGTCTGGCCGGGAGGTGGGTGCGGGAGCGAGCTGAGAGTGGAGGGGGCGTCTGGCCGGGAGGTGGGTGCGGGAGCGAGCTGAGAGTGGAGGGGGCGTCTGGCCGGGAGGTGGGTGCGGGAGCGAGCTGAGAGTGGAGGGGGCGTCTGGCCGGGAGGTGGGTGCGGGAGCGAGCTGAGAGTGGAGGGGGCGTCTGGCTGGGAGGTGGGTGCGGGAGCGAGCTGAGAGTGGAGGGGGCGTCTGGCCGGGAGGTGGGTGCGGGAGCGAGCTGAGAGTGGAGGGGGCGTCTGGCTGGGAGGTGGGTGCGGGAGCGAGCTGGGAGTGGAGGGGGCGTCTGGCCGGGAGGTGGGTGCGGGAGCGAGCTGAGAGTGGAGGGGGCGTCTGGCCGGGAGGTGGGTGCGGGAGCGAGCTGGGAGTGGAGGGGGCGTCTGGCCGGGAGGTGGGTGCGGGAGCGGGCTGAGAGTGGAGGGGGCGTCTGGCCGGGAGGTGGGTGCGGGAGCGAGCTGAGAGTGGAGGGGGCGTCTGGCCGGGAGGTGGGTGCGGGAGCGAGCTGAGAGTGGAGGGGGCGTCTGGCCGGGAGGTGGGTGCGGGAGCGAGCTGAGAGTGGAGGAGGCGTCTGGCCGGGAGGTGGGTGCGGGAGCGAGCTGAGAGTGGAGGGCGCGTCTGGCCGGGAGGTGGGTGCGGGAGCGAGCTGAGAGTGGAGGGGGCGTCTGGCCGGGAGGTGGGTGCGGGAGCGAGCTGAGAGTGGAGGGGGCGTCTGGCCGGGAGGTGGGTGCGGGAGCGAGCTGAGAGTGGAGGGGGCGTCTGGCCGGGAGGTGGGTGCGGGAGCGAGCTGAGAGTGGAGGGGGCGTCTGGCCGGGAGGTGGATGCGGGAGCGAGCTGAGAGTGGAGGGGGCGTCTGGCCGGGGGTGGGTGCGGGAGCGAGCTGAGAGTGGAGGGGGCGTCTGGCCGGGAGGTGGGTGCGGGAGCGAGCTGAGAGTGGAGGGGGCGTCTGGCCGGGGGTGGGTGCGGGAGCGAGCTGGGAGTGGAGGGGGCGTCTGGCCGGGAGGTGGGTGCGGGAGCGAGCTGAGAGTGGAGGGGGCGTCTGGCCGGGAGGTGGGTGCGGGAGCGAGCTGAGAGTGGAGGGGGCGTCTGGCCGGGAGGTGGATGCAGGAGCGAGCTGGGAGTGGAGGGGGCGTCTGGCTGGGAGGTGGGTGCGGGAGCGAGCTGAGAGTGGAGGGGGCGTCTGGCCGGGAGGTGGGTGCGGGAGCGAGCTGAGAGTGGAGGGGGCGTCTGGCCGGGAGGTGGGTGCGGGAGCGAGCTGAGAGTGGAGGGCGCGTCTGGCCGGGAGGTGGGTGCGGGAGCGAGCTGAGAGTGGAGGGGGCGTCTGGCCGGGAGGTGGGTGCGGGAGCGAGCTGAGAGTGGAGGGGGCGTCTGGCCGGGAGGTGGGTGCGGGAGCGAGCTGAGAGTGGAGGGGGCGTCTGGCCGGGAGGTGGGTGCGGGAGCGAGCTGAGAGTGGAGGGGGCGTCTGGCCGGGAGGTGGGTGCGGGAGCGAGCTGAGAGTGGAGGGGGCGTCTGGCCGGGAGGTGGGTGCGGGAGCGAGCTGAGAGTGGAGGGGGCGTCTGGCCGGGAGGTGGGTGCGGGAGCGAGCTGAGAGTGGAGGGGGCGTCTGGCTGGGAGGTGGGTGCGGGAGCGAGCTGAGAGTGGAGGGGGCGTCTGGCTGGGAGGTGGGTGCGGGAACAGGCTGAGAGTGGAGGGGGCGTCTGGCCGGGAGGTGGGTGCGGGAGCGAGCTGAGAGTGGAGGGGGCGTCTGGCTGGGAGGTGGGTGCGGGAGCGAGCTGAGAGTGGAGGGGGCGTCTGGCTGGGAGGTGGGTGCGGGAGCGGGCTGAGAGTGGAGGGGGCGTCTGGCCGGGAGGTGGGTGCGGGAGCGAGCTGAGAGTGGAGGGGGCGTCTGGCCGGGAGGTGGGTGCGGGAGCGAGCTGAGAGTGGAGGGGGCGTCTGGCCGGGAGGTGGGTGCGGGAGCGAGCTGAGAGTGGAGGAGGCGTCTGGCCGGGAGGTGGGTGCGGGAGCGAGCTGAGAGTGGAGGGCGCGTCTGGCCGGGAGGTGGGTGCGGGAGCGAGCTGAGAGTGGAGGGGGCGTCTGGCCGGGAGGTGGGTGCGGGAGCGAGCTGAGAGTGGAGGGGGCGTCTGGCCGGGAGGTGGGTGCGGGAGCGAGCTGAGAGTGGAGGGGGCGTCTGGCCGGGAGGTGGGTGCGGGAGCGAGCTGAGAGTGGAGGGGGCGTCTGGCTGGGAGGTGGGTGCGGGAGCGAGCTGAGAGTGGAGGGGGCGTCTGGCCGGGAGGTGGGTGCGGGAGCGAGCTGAGAGTGGAGGGGGCGTCTGGCTGGGAGGTGGGTGCGGGAGCGAGCTGGGAGTGGAGGGGGCGTCTGGCCGGGAGGTGGGTGCGGGAGCGAGCTGAGAGTGGAGGGGGCGTCTGGCCGGGAGGTGGGTGCGGGAGCGAGCTGGGAGTGGAGGGGGCGTCTGGCCGGGAGGTGGGTGCGGGAGCGGGCTGAGAGTGGAGGGGGCGTCTGGCCGGGAGGTGGGTGCGGGAGCGAGCTGAGAGTGGAGGGGGCGTCTGGCCGGGAGGTGGGTGCGGGAGCGAGCTGAGAGTGGAGGGGGCGTCTGGCCGGGAGGTGGGTGCGGGAGCGAGCTGAGAGTGGAGGAGGCGTCTGGCCGGGAGGTGGGTGCGGGAGCGAGCTGAGAGTGGAGGGCGCGTCTGGCCGGGAGGTGGGTGCGGGAGCGAGCTGAGAGTGGAGGGGGCGTCTGGCCGGGAGGTGGGTGCGGGAGCGAGCTGAGAGTGGAGGGGGCGTCTGGCCGGGAGGTGGGTGCGGGAGCGAGCTGAGAGTGGAGGGGGCGTCTGGCCGGGAGGTGGGTGCGGGAGCGAGCTGAGAGTGGAGGGGGCGTCTGGCCGGGAGGTGGATGCGGGAGCGAGCTGAGAGTGGAGGGGGCGTCTGGCCGGGTGTGGGTGCGGGAGCGAGCTGAGAGTGGAGGGGGCGTCTGGCCGGGAGGTGGGTGCGGGAGCGAGCTGAGAGTGGAGGGGGCGTCTGGCCGGGGGTGGGTGCGGGAGCGAGCTGGGAGTGGAGGGGGCGTCTGGCCGGGAGGTGGGTGCGGGAGCGAGCTGAGAGTGGAGGGGGCGTCTGGCCGGGAGGTGGGTGCGGGAGCGAGCTGAGAGTGGAGGGGGCGTCTGGCCGGGAGGTGGATGCAGGAGCGAGCTGGGAGTGGAGGGGGCGTCTGGCTGGGAGGTGGGTGCGGGAGCGAGCTGAGAGTGGAGGGGGCGTCTGGCCGGGAGGTGGGTGCGGGAGCGAGCTGAGAGTGGAGGGGGCGTCTGGCCGGGAGGTGGGTGCGGGAGCGAGCTGAGAGTGGAGGGCGCGTCTGGCCGGGAGGTGGGTGCGGGAGCGAGCTGAGAGTGGAGGGGGCGTCTGGCCGGGAGGTGGGTGCGGGAGCGAGCTGAGAGTGGAGGGGGCGTCTGGCCGGGAGGTGGGTGCGGGAGCGAGCTGAGAGTGGAGGGGGCGTCTGGCCGGGAGGTGGGTGCGGGAGCGAGCTGAGAGTGGAGGGGGCGTCTGGCCGGGAGGTGGGTGCGGGAGCGAGCTGAGAGTGGAGGGGGCGTCTGGCCGGGAGGTGGGTGCGGGAGCGAGCTGAGAGTGGAGGGGGCGTCTGGCCGGGAGGTGGGTGCGGGAGCGAGCTGAGAGTGGAGGGGGCGTCTGGCTGGGAGGTGGGTGCGGGAGCGAGCTGAGAGTGGAGGGGGCGTCTGGCTGGGAGGTGGGTGCGGGAACAGGCTGAGAGTGGAGGGGGCGTCTGGCCGGGAGGTGGGTGCGGGAGCGAGCTGAGAGTGGAGGGGGCGTCTGGCTGGGAGGTGGGTGCGGGAGCGAGCTGAGAGTGGAGGGGGCGTCTGGCTGGGAGGTGGGTGCGGGAGCGGGCTGAGAGTGGAGGGGGCGTCTGGCCGGGAGGTGGGTGCGGGAGCGAGCTGAGAGTGGAGGGGGCGTCTGGCTGGGAGGTGGGTGCGGGAGCGAGCTGAGAGTGGAGGGGGCGTCTGGCCGGGAGGTGGGTGCGGGAGCGAGCTGAGAGTGGAGGGGGCGTCAGGCCGGGAGGTGGGTGCGGGAGCGAGCTGAGAGTGGAGGGGGCGTCTGGCCGGGAGGTGGGTGCGGGAGCGAGCTGAGAGTGGAGGGGGCGTCTGGCTGGGAGGTGGGTGCGGGAGCGAGCTGAGAGTGGAGGGGGCGTCTGGCTGGGAGGTGGGTGCGGGAGCGAGCTGAGAGTGGAGGGGGCGTCTGGCTGGGAGGTGGGTGCGGGAGCGAGCTGAGAGTGGAGGGGGCGTCTGGCCGGGAGGTGGGTGCGGGAGCGAGCTGAGAGTGGAGGGGGCGTCTGGCCGGGAGGTGGGTGCGGGAGCGAGCTGAGAGTGGAGGGGGCGTCAGGCCGGGAGGTGGGTGCGGGAGCGAGCTGAGAGTGGAGGGGGCGTCTGGCCGGGAGGTGGGTGCGGGAGCGAGCTGAGAGTGGAGGGGGCGTCTGGCTGGGAGGTGGGTGCGGGAGCGGGCTGAGGATGGGAAAGTCTTGGCATGAAAGGTCTGGGGGGCGCTTACCTGGCTCCATGCCAGGTGGGGGTGGCCCTGGGGCCAGGTGGGGGCAGCCCTGGGGCCGGGTGAAAGCCTCCAGGCAAGCAGTTTCCTGCACTGCCGGGGGAGCGATAGTGGGTTTGCCCTCCCCCACAGGAAGCTGGTGCTGGTGATTCAACCTCGAGTGGGGGCGGGTGTGGGGCTGGAGCGCCAGCGCAGTCTCCCCACTGCGGAGGGGGTGATAAGCTTCGAGTGCGGCCCGCTCACAAGCCGGGTGCAGATCACTAGCGGTCCACAGAGCCACGGCCTGGAAGGCTGCGTTTGACTGAGGGAACGGGTGGTCTCACCTGGCCTGGTGCTCACATTGCTCTCCCTGTAGGTCCCAGCCCCCGCTCGGTGACGGGCCCTGGCTACCTGACCCCTGAAGCATGTGGCACATCCGCTATGAAGAAAACCGTCCGTGGGAATGGCTGACTCTGGCTCTTTCTCGCCGCTGGGCCTCGCAGAGGCAGCAAGGTTAATTCTGCATCAGTGTCCATTCCCCGGGGTCTCGTGGCGTGTCAGAAATATCGGGCGGGAAGGGACGTTGGGATGTCACCACGCCCAGCGGCGCTAAGGCAGGACCACGGAATCCTAGACCAGCCTAGAAACCAGACCGAGGAAACCTAGACCTGACGGGTGTTCATCCAACCACTTCTTAACAGCCTCCAGTGGCGGGCGTTCCCCAACCCCCCTGGGACGCCTGTTCCAGAGTGACCTCCCCCCCCCCCCGGCTAGAAAGTTTGTATGAGGAAAAGGTAAATAAGAGAACCCCCATTTGCCTTCTCTGTCCCATTCATTCATTTCATAGAATCTTCCTATGTTGGAAGAGACCTCAGGAGTCATCGAGTCCAGCCCCCTGCCCAAAACAGAACCAACCCCGACTCCATCATCCCAGCCAGGGCTTGGTCAAGCTGGGACTTAAACACCTCTAGGGATGGAGATTCCACCCCCTCCCTAGGGAACCCAGCCCAGCGCTTCCCCACCCTCCTAGGGAAATAATTTTTCCTAATATCCAACCTAGACCTCCCCCACTGTAACTTGAGACCATTGCTCCTTGTTCTGCCATCTGTCACCACTGAGAACAGCCTCTCTCCATCCTCTTTGGAACCCTCCTTCAGGAAGATGAAGGCTGCTCTCAAATCCCCCCTCACTCTTCTCTTCTGCAGACTAAACAAACCCAAATCCCTCAGCCTTTCCTCATAGGTCTCCAGCCCCCAAATCATTTTGGTCGCCCTCCGCTGAACCCTCTCTAATGTGTCCACATCCTTTCCATACTGGGGAGGCGGGGGGGGGGGGGGGGGAGTGTCAGAACTGGACACAATACTCCAGATGTGGCCTCCCCAGAGCTAACTAAAGGGGAACAGTCACTTCTCTAGATCTGCTGGCAATGCCCCATCTAATGCACCTAACATGCCATTCAGCTTACACCTAGTTTCTACACTTCTCATGGCTTCTCTTATTAGCTTCTTCTCGCTACGAAATGGTTCTCCTCAGCCCAGTGTCTCCTCTGACAGAAATCCCACCGCGCTTTTCATCATGGTTGCAGGTAACTGGTCCCTGCGGGGTGCAGGGCGGGCCAGTCAGAGGGGCAGAGAGGGGACATGAGGAGCACCCCATTTAGCAATTAAAACGTTGGCGGGAACCTGGGGGCTGGGCACCTCCTGAGAGCTACCACAACTCACCTACGATCACGATTATGTGCAGGGTCAGAGAAGGGGTATGGGTGCAGGAGAGGATTCTGGCCTGGGGGTGGTGTGTAGGAAGGGTGGAAAATCTGGGGCGTTGTGGCCTGGGGCGGGGGTGGGAGGAGGGTATGGTGGGTTTTGGTGGTGACCTGGGGCAGGGGCTTGGGGTACAGGTAGGCACGCAGCAGAAGGATTCTGGCCTGGGGGAATTTAGTGATTTTCCAGCACTGGCTTCTCCCTTGCAGCTGGCCCATGGCACTGGGTGTGTGCATGCGTGTGCATGCCTGCCTCAGCAATCAAGCCGGTGTGATGCAAATAGGCCCCGGGTTATTTATTCTCTCCGCTCTTCCTGGTCGGGTGCATGACCCTGTAGCTGCTGCGAGGAATCTCCCCGCCAGCCAAGCGGCAGGGGCTTGTTCCAGTCCCCGGCCTGAGGAGACAGGTACCCGGGAGAGAACCAAAGGGAGACGGGAGGGCGACTTCTGCGGGTGCTACCGCCACTCAGAACCGCGGCAGCAGGCGAGGGGGATGGCTGCAGACGCGCCGCGCTCTGGGGTGAAAATATCTGCCGGGACACGGCCCGGGCGGGGGAGGGAGGCTGGCAAGGGAGGAGTTAACAATTCATCCAGGCAGCTCGGTATTTCCCAGGCGCGAGCGCTGCGACGCTGAAGAGACGTCGCGGTAGCGGGTTCCCCCCGACAGGCCAAGGTTTCCCTTCCATTACTGTTATCATTTATTATTTGTACAGCCGCAAGGAGCCAGCCTCCCTGACCAGCCCCCCCGGCTCGGTGTGTACAATTCATGCCTTCGGCTTGGCGATCCAACAGTAAACGGCGCCTCACACAACCCGCCCCCCCCCCGACGACAGCCGCGAAGCCCAGGGACTGCCCACGTCGGTGTGTCAGACACAACCCAAGAGGCGCACACATGGACACACACTCGGAGCTTCTTTTGCTTCATTTACAGCCGGCAGGAAGCTCTGGCCAAGGGAAGCGTTGGCGCCCGGCGGGAAGCGCGCGCGCGACCGGAGCGGGAAGCTGGGGGGTTAGCGGCCTCGGCAGGGCGGGGACAGGAGGCCCCTCCCCGCGCCTCACAGCCCGTTCCTCAGGAGGACACAGACGACGCTGGCCGCCAGCCCCGCCGCCAGGGTGGGGTAGCTGCCGGCCACGCTGCCCGCCCCGTTGACGTTGCAGCCGTTGGTGGTGCAGCAGGAAACGTTCTGCTTCCCCACGGTGAAGTCCTGGAAGCGTTGCTCACACGTGGCCGCGCACTCCTTGTTGATGATGCTGAAGAGGCCCACCACGTCTGGAAGGGAGGCAAGATGGTTTCACTTTGGGCAGAGGTGCGGGGGGTGCGTGTGTGTCTAGGTGGGTTGCGTGTCCCTGCCCCCATGCCAACCCCTGCCCTATGCATGCCCCAGAAGCACTCCCTCTGCCCCCCATCCCCAGAGCTACCCAGAAGGAGGTGGGGGCAAAAGGGGTCTCTTGCCCTGGACCCCTACTTGAGCGGGCCCTCGACCACGGTGGTGTGGTGGCCCGGGGCACGGAGTTGCATCCCTGCTCGGGTTTGGCCCCGCCGCCCCCTCCATTACGAGGGGCCAAATCAGAGCAAGTGGCCCTGCAACTGGGGTCCTGGGGCCGCTGCCCCCTGCGGCTCCGGGGGCCTGAGATAGAGGGGCGGCTGGGCCCAATCCGACTGGCGTGGCGTCCCCCAGGCACCTGGTTGTGATGCCTGGAGCGGGAAAGCAGGCCCCGCCCCCAGGACAGGAGCTGCTGCTGTGGGGCATGTGTGGGGCAGGATTTTTTTCCTTCCACCGCCCCCCCCCCCCTCCCATGGCCTCTCCAGGACGGGTAGAGCACAGGATGGGACTTGGCCAGGGAGGGAGCTGGGAAGGAGGTGGGGGAGCGCTGCTCTTCTTGAGGGAGTGGCTCCCCCCCCCCGGGAGTGGGAACTGTGGTAGGTGCTGTTCCGTTAGCCCCGCCCCCTCCCACAGACATAAAAGGAGCGTGAAGGGGGCGGAGCTAATTCTGTCCCAGCACAGAGACAGCCTGGAGGGCTGTTCTTGTCCCTTGTCTTCCACCCCCTCTTAGGAACTGGAGGCCTCTAACGACGGGCTGTCGCCGGAGCCTTATTCCAGGTCTCCATCCACAAGAGCTACAGGCCTGGAACTCGGGATGAGAGGGATGCTGCCCAGGGTCAGATTCAGACACACTGAAGCCCTAAACTAGGGGTTGGGAACCTATGACCTGGGGGCTGGATTTGGCCCCCAGCTTGCCTGGATCTGCCCCCCCGAGGCTCAGGGCTCCACCCCCCAGCATCAGGTATCTGGCACTGGCACTCCAGCCCTGCGGCCCTCTCCCACCCAGCCCCCAGCCCCCCCTCCGCTTCTGCATCCTACCTCTCGCCCAGCCCTCCCAACCCCTCGCCCACTCCTGTGCCCTCCCAGACCCCATCCCCCAAGGCCGCTTCCCAGCATCCCCCTCCCACACACTGAAATCCTCATTTTTGGCTGCCCAAGACCACTAGCTTGGGCCCCCCAAGGTTTTGATGTGCAAGGGGAGTGTGGAGAGTCAGGGATTTTTTTTGGGGGGGGTGAGGGTTTGCTTTTCATTTCTGTGCAGCCCCCGACTGATTTTTCTGTGGGTCAGCAGCCTCTGACCCAAAAAAGTTTCCCCGCTCCCTGCCCTAAGCTATGTCAAGTGTAGGAGACCCCCACGGCTTTACCCACAAGTGTATTATTCTAACCGAAAGGACGCTGACAATAGGAATAATAACGTTTTCTATTTGCGCCTATACCGGAGCACAGGGTGCAACGAAAACGAGTACATTTTGGGGGGCTGAGGCCCCTCATAAATCTGAGGCTGGAGTTTACCTAGCTTGTGCATCAAGCCAGCACCAGTGGAGTTTCCGTTATATATGGGGTCACCCCTGACAGAGGGGCAGAGCCGGCAGCCTGAGGGCAAGAGAGCTGGGGGAACCCAGTAAGTTACTGGGGGGACAGGCTGGTTGAGGGAGGGGCTGTGGGGGGGGGGGGGTGCTAGCGTTGTGAAAATCATTGCAGTTGGTGGTTTTTTTGTCTTCCATGTTTGAATTTAAAATAATAAAACACAGTCAAGAGTCTCTCTCTCACTCTCTCTCTGTACCGGTGGGTCCCCCCACATGCGGCCGGTGGGTCGCCCTAGCCAAAAGTCAGGGGACCGCCGTGTGGGGATTCAAACACGACGGCAGCCAAGTCTCGCTGGACTGCGACCCCTAGAAGGAGCCTAGGCCAAGGGATGACAAAGGGGGCGGAAAGAACATAAAGCCCGAGGCCATTTTGGGGTCGAACTGGCTTGTAAACAAATCCAGTTTCATTGCCCCTGGTGGCTTGACTCACAGAGCAGCAACGCTTTTGCCTTTCTATTTGGCCGAGGATTTCAGAGCCAGAACGAGACCCCTTGCAGGGACGGGGGCTCGGCTGTGGTAAGCCCTGTACAAACACAGAGCCGGGGACAGCCCTGTTCTCCGTTAGAGACACGTCTGGCCTCGCCACATCCCTGTTACCCTTTCACAGACGGGAAATGGAGTAATTAATTCAGGGGCTAAGCAATTTGTCAAGAGACAAAGGATCGGATTCAGAGCTGAGCCACTCTCCGTTGGAGTCACTTAAACTTTTCTTGGCCCCTGAGTGTGTAAGTTACAGCAGCTCGGTCTTCCTGACCAGCGTGCTCTCTAATTTTGCTCCATCCATGTGCAGAATAAATTTTGTGTGAGGCATGTGCGGATGTGCACCACCAGGAGAAACACATGCTGCTGGCGGTGGGTGCTCTGCCTATCAGCAAGGTGGCATTTAAATCTCTCCTGGATGGCTGCCCAAGTGCTCGGGATGTTAGTGGACGGAGAGCTGGGAGAGTTTAAGGGAGAGAAGGCTACAAAGACTCTAGCACTTACAGCGCACAACTGCACTGATGCAGCCGCACGGCTGTGGCATTACTGGGGCAGCTGCTGCAAGCCGGCAGCAGCTCCTGTCTGCTTAATGACGCCACCTCCCCAGAGCAGGGGCGACTGGTGGGTGGGTACACAGGGGATCACTGGGCATGTGAGCCCCCGCCAGCCTGGGGAGGAGCTAAGACAACCCTAAGCCCCGCCTCTCCCTTCCCCTGCCCCGCCCCCAACCCATCCTTATTCCGCCCTCTCTCCTCTTCCCCGCCCTTGCTCCGCCCCATCCCGCCTTCTCCGCCAACCAATGCGGTGCAGGGGAATTAGTAGAGCTGGGGGGCGGGGTCTGGCGCCGGCAGCAGGAATCCAGCCCCCTTGCACTCACCGGCAGCGGCAGGGGAAGCGGAGTCACGCGGCTCCCCGAGAGGTGAGTGCAGAGTGAGCCGGGGCCGCCTTGCTCCACTTCCCCTTCCGTTGCCGGTGAGTGCAGAGCGGCTGTGGGCATCAGGCCCTCCTGCTAGCCCCGAGCCGCCCAGAGGCTCTGGCCCCGCTGGCTGCTGGCCCTTGTCCCCTCCCTGCCCTTACCTCCCTTACCCCCCACCTCCCCATCCCCAGAGCTCCGGAGAGCCAGTGGGAAGACACGGCCACAATCTGCCGTGGTGTACTCCGGAGAGTCAGCCAGCAGGCATGGCTCAGGGCGGGGCATGGGTGGGAACAGGGGAGGTAGTTTGGATAGGCAGTGTCTCCCCTTGCCTCGGATACCCGCCGCCCCTAACATCGGCACTTCTCTTCCTCTAGCTCCCCACACCCGGCAGTGGCACCCGGCCAGGGGTCTCTGAGAGAGGGTCCTAGGGGGGTGGCTCTGGGTTGGCCCCGTCCGTGACGGCCACTGAATTGGACCGTTGCCTTACTGATCACGTCCGTCTTGCACGCTTTTGTGCCATTGGCACACTCCACCAACGTCTGGCAATTGGAGTTGCTGAGCTGCGTCTTGCACGTGTAGCATTTCAGTGAGCCACCTGCAGGAGGGGGAGAAGTGTGAGCAGGAGAGCCGGGCACACTCACAAGCAGACTGGGTGAGTCCAGCGGAAAGCCAGGCTTAAAAGCACCCGCCTCCCGCTGCCGCCCCTTCTCCGTCTTTCCCGCCGGTCACACCTCAGAGACTCGCATGTCAGAACGGGGCAGGAAACGGACAATTTTTGACAGGATTGGTCCCTCAAGTTAGTGTCAAGAAGAAGGACTGTCGGGTTTACGAATGGTGATTTTTGTTAGTGGTAAAGGAAAGCAGGGCTGCTAACAGGGATGGATGGCGGAAGGCCCCAAAGGTAAGGACCGAGCCGACATTCACGTGAAGGACTGTGACTTTTGATACCTGCTCCCTGAAGAGGCTGTCTGTAACCCACACACCTGCTGGGTGTGGTGCTCTGTCCAAGGTAGGCGACTTCTAGAGAGAGAGGCGTTTGCTCAACAGCCATAGCTGAGCGCCAGCTGGCTTTCAGCTCAGGCTGTAGCGACTTCTGCACTGAGATCCCAGGTCTGGTTCTGCCTGTTGGTGTTACACCTGCCCACACCTGTCACCTCCCCGTGGAAGTGAATCCTAGTGGGTAGAACGGTGCTGGGTGAATTTGCGGAGTTTGGGCATGTGTGAGGGCCCGAGGGGAACATGATGCAACGCTGTGTAGTTGCACAGCACCGTACAATGGCGCAATGATGCAAAGATCAGCAATCACGATTCAGAGTTTGTTTCCCAGGAACCTCCCAGTCCAGGGGAGAAGGGGATGAATTTAACCCATTCATTGCCAGGCCTACATGGCACCTGCTGCTCTGCCAACTGTGCTGCGGAGCTAGGTGCTTTCAACAGGTGAGTTCCACCTGGAGCGCATGGCCGGTGCATCGTCTGTTGGGTGTGTTGTTGCCCGCACACCTGCTGGGTGCGGTTCGCTGCCCCGCGCTCTGGCGCTGAGCCCACGTACAGAGAGAGAAAAGAATGAGTTTGACCTGAGGACTTTCAATGAATGTGCCTGCTTTACTCTCTGCGGGGAGCTAGATGGATGGAGATTTCTCTTGGGGATGGCCCTAGATCGAATGGCAGCCCCCTCTGTTTGTCAAACTTTTCAGAACTTCCTTTGGGTATGTCTACACTAGCCCCCTACTTCGAACTAGAGGGCTAGTGTAGACATACCCTTTTTTATTGCCTTTGTAGCCCATTTCACGGATTGAGGGGTGACATCCCACCCTGTAGAGGGTGTGGGAACAACATTCTCGGAGGTTCAAGGACAATCTAGCTCTCTGACAGACTGGCAGGGTTCACGAGCCTCTAGGAGGTCAGTGAATAATGACCCCACATAGGGGAGGCCTGAAACCTTTTCCTCCGGCGCTTCTCCGGCCCCCCTCTCGCACAGTGTCCAAGCACCTTGGGATCTTTAGTGCACTGACCGGGACAACCCCCCTTTATCTCTCTTTTTCAACTCTAGCTCCCTGACCACTAGGCCATCCTACCTGTCCACGTGTGGAATTTCCGGGAAGTTCCATTCTGCAGCTTCCCCTCCCAACCTTGGCTTTGATCCACCAGCACAATCAGAGTGGAGGGGAATCACAGAGCCACCCATTTCTTCCTGCTCCCAGGAGGGACTGGCTAGCCGGCACACACCCCGAATGCCAGGGGAGATGCATTGATTCGCCTATATCCTATGTAGCCTCCCCTGGAGGGAGGAAGGTTCCCATACTCCCTTGGGTGCAACTGTCCGCGTGGGATCTGAGCTGGGAATTCAACCCCCAGCCTGTGCCAAATGGGTTTCTCTAGCCTCACCCCTCGCAATGGATTTTCTGTATGGGGTGGAGGGGAGGGGGAGGAGGGATTATACTCGGCACTAAGGAGACAACCTGCAGGATACAATGAATCCAGAAAGCCCATCTAATCTCCTGCCGACTTTGCAACGATCCCCTTGGTTCACAGGCTCGGCTCAGTGGGAGCTGAGCTCACAGCTTTAAGGCAACCCCTCCCCTCCCCCCCCCGCTGAGGCTCTGCAAATGAAGCGTGGATTAGCATATTGCCATGCTTCATTTGCATAATTAATTCGGGGCCGTTTTTGCGCAAGAGGCTTTTGCGCAAAAAGGAGCTGTGTCGCTCGCGCCTTTTTGTGCAAACCCCCCCTTGCACAAGAGCCATTCTCTCTGAAAACATGAGAAAGAACGGCTCTTGCACAAGAGGGGTTTTTTTGCGCAAAAAGGAACAATCTACACAGCTCCTTTTTGCACAAAAGCCTCTTGCGCAAAAACGGGCCCTAATTAATTATGCAAATGAAGTACGGCAATATGCTAATTCATGCTTCATTAGCATAAGCTTTTGTAGAAGAAGGGCGCAGTATAGACGTAGCCTGAGAAACCAGGGTAATATGTGTGTGCATAACCACCGCTAGGCAGATTTGAACCTGAGACCTTAGTGTAGAAGTCTCTACAGCTTGAACTATAAAGCCAGCTGGCTCCCGGTTTAGGCTGTAGAGCTCCCTTGTTCTTATCTCTCACTGTAAGTGGTCTAAGTTCCACTCCATGGGCCAGTGACCCATACTAGGGGTGTGGGTTACATACATGTGCATAGATAGTTTGCTAGTTTCTAGAAATGAGCACTCATTTTACATCCCACGCACATTAACTCCCATCAAGAAATCAGAAAACCATCCTTAGCCTCATCTGGACAGGTCAGCTGCCCATAAAAACATAAGAACGGCCAGACTGGGTCAGACCAAAGGTCCATCTAGCCCAGTATCCTGTCTGCCGACAGTGGCCAATGCCCCAGAGGGAACAAACAGAACAGGTGATCAAGCGCTCCACCAGCAAGTGGTCCAGGAGAAAGCCAATCCACTATTTCTGGAGCTGGAGCCAGGGGCTTCATTATTTCTTTGCTGCAAACAAACTGTGAGCATCTCTCCAGACAGCCCCATAGCACCTTACCTTGGTGGTAAGGATACGGGCTCGGGTACAGAGGAACCTCCCGGATGTCTTACCTGGCTGTGTGCACAGGATGGCAGCCAGCAGGGTGATCAGAAAAGCCTTCATCTTCGGAGGATGAGTCCAGCCCATCGAATACGGGACACCTCCTCCCGGGGTGTTTTATAGCCTGGTTCAGTTATCTCATCAACCGCAAGGGGCTGGGAGGTTTCACTGGCAAACCGCTGGGTCTCTGAGTCATAGCCCTGATATTTGTGTGCCTCCCCTGCTGGCCTGTCCCCATCATGCTGTATGCTCAGATGCGCCTCTTCTCACTCTAATTTCCTCATTATCCTGCGTGTTTGGGCGAGTGGGTCACACCTTCGCAGAGAAAAGCAAAGCACCTGAAAAAAAGGATGGCCTTCGGGTGACCCTACCTGGGCAGGGGAGGTATTTACTGCTCAGTTCTGACTAATCTTCCCTTGAGCGCTACACCCATCAAGGGCCGGGATTTGAGGCAAGGAGTTCCACAGGTTGACTGCACGCTGGATGAATAAAATCCTCCTTTTGTTTGTTTTAAACCTGCTGCTTGTCAGTTTCATCTGGTGACCCCTAGTTCTTAGGTTATGGGAGCATGTAAATAACTTTTCCTCATTCACTTTCTCCACACCAGTCATGATTTTATAGACCTCTATCACATCCCCCCTTAGTCTCCTCTTTTCTAAACTGAAAACTCCCCGTCTTTTTAATTTCTCTTCATTTGGTAGCCGTTCC
This sequence comes from Pelodiscus sinensis, assembly GCF_052426305.1. Classification (NCBI taxonomy): domain Eukaryota; kingdom Metazoa; phylum Chordata; order Testudines; family Trionychidae; genus Pelodiscus; species Pelodiscus sinensis. The sequence continues at coordinate 5,472,992 of NC_143053.1, forward strand.
AAACCCCTAAACATGTTTGTTGCCCTTCTCTGAACCTTTTCCGATGCCAAGATTTCTTTTGGGAGATGCGGAGACCACATCTGTAGGCAGTATTCAAGATGTGGCTGTGCCAGGGAGTTACGCAGAGGCGGTAAGATTATCTCTGTTTTATTCTCTATCCTTTTTTTAATGATTCCCAACATTCTGTCTGCTTTTTTGACAGCCGCTGCCCACCGAGTGGATGTTTTCGAGGACTGTCCACAATGACTCCAAGAGCGGACACCGTGGTCCGAGCCAGACAATGACACCGCGTTCCGAGCCAGACAATGACACCGTGGTCTGAGCCGGACAATGACACCGTGTTCCGAGCCAGACAATGACACCGTGGTCTGAGCCGGACAATGACACCGCGTTCCGAGCCGGACAATGACACCGCGTTCCGATCCAGACAATGACACCGTGTTCCGAGCCGGACAATGACACCGCGTTCCGAGCCGGACAATGACATCGTGGTCTGAGCCGGACAATGACACCGCATTCCGAGCTGGAACTCCAGAGACAGCTGGGTTCAGTCCATGTGGCTAACCTTTGGCAAATTGTGATTTTTTCCCTGTGCTCCGCACCTGCAGGGGTGCTCCGATGGGGAAGGGCTCTGATGTCACGAGGAGAGTCCCATGGATGCCTACAGAACAATAGATGTTTCTCTTGTTTGTTTGAATCCTCCGGTGCTCGTTGAGACTTGATGGCTGAGTGACACCTGGAGCAGAACTAGGCTTTCTCCCTGAGCGCGTCCTGCGATGGGAACCCCACCCAGAAGGTAGATGCCATTCTCAGGCTGGATTCACATCAGGCCCTTGGGCAACTCACAAATGCTAAGAAACACTTTTCCCATTGTAGAGGAAGGTTAGTTCTTTCTGCAGGTTGCATGCTGATTTTAGTGAGTTGATCAGACAAGGCATTCCATTCCGTGCACCATTGGCAGGTTGTTGTTTTTTTTAAAGAGGTCAGTGTGAAAAGAAAACGACTGGTTTCCAAAGTCAATTGCCTGCAGGTTCCTGCTTTCTTTTGAGCTAATCTCTCCATCTTCAAAACACAGCTCTCTTACAAAGCCTCGCCTTTGAGCTGGGGTCTGCTTTTCCTTTTGGGTTGTTTTTTCTAACGAACAAAAAGGTGTTGGCGCTCATGCAGCATGTAGAGCGTGCACAGTCGCTTCTGGATGGACAGGGCCATGTTCAGCTGGTGCAAAGCCAATGAAGTCAAAGGGAAAACAGTCCCACATGCTGTACGCCAGTGAGCTGGAGGGGGGCACATGCCGTGCCAAAAGCGGCTCCCGACAGTGGTGTTTCCGTGTGTGTGGACGGACGCATTGTTCATCTTGTGTGTAAGACGTGAGCTTGGAGGTTGGGGCCCCAGTGCCCAGCTGATGGGGAGAAGGGGGCACCCCCAGCCAGGTGTCAATGTCCCAACAAGGCATCTTAGGATGGTCCTATGGAGAGACCAAACCAGACTTCCCAGAATTCAGTGGGAGATGGGCATCCCTGCCAGATGCATCCCAGCCGGTCCAGTAAACCAGACCTATCCTGTATGTGTCGCCGATGGTACCATTGGTGATAATTTGGTAGGGACTTTATCTAGGACATGAAGAACGTACCATCAGTTCCCTGTTCTGCCCCCAGACTTTCTGTGTGTGGCATTGGGTAAATCACTCAGCCTCTCCCTGTGCCTCAGTTTCCCATGTGTGCCCCACTGCAAGTAACATCCTACCGCAAACAGAGGTTTTGCCCTGAAAAGGGAGCCATGCCAGAGATTCTAGAGGCTTCGCCCTTGCCGTTGATTTTACATGGAAGGCACTCAGATACACCAGTGATAGGTGGCAGGGTAAAGCGGAAAGCTAGAAACATAGGCAGATCAAATTTCCCTAATTTGAGGGGGACCACTGAGGTCCCCAGAAACCAAGGAGTTGGGCTCTATAGAAAGCATCTCAAAACAATGACTCTCCTATGTCCTTGCCCCGGTTTCATCCCAGATTCCAACCCCAATATTCCAAAAAGTCCCCAAGAGTAAGGGCTAGTTATTCTGAATAATGGAATCTCGATTGGGAGCAATAGAGCATAAGGGGCAGGAACTGGCCATGTGAGTCCTATGGAGAGCCCCACTGCGAGCCACCTCTCCCCCAAGCCGAACAGAGGCAAGAAACGCCTTCCCCCATGCCTTAGAGGGGTAGAACCACCTACTCCTACCCCGCAGAAGGTAGAGCCACCCCCCTCCATGCCCTGCAGATGGTAGAACCATCTCCCCCCATACGCTACAGTGGGTAGAACCATCTCCCCCCATATCCTGCAGATGGTAGAACTATCTCCCCCCATACGCTACAGTGGGTAGAACCATCTCCCCCCATATCCTGCAGATGGTAGAACCATCTCCCCCCATATGCTACAGTGGGTAGAACCATCTCCCCCCATATCCTGCAGATGGTAGAACCATCTCCCCCCATATGCTACAGTGGGTAGAACCATCTCCCCCCATATCCTGCAGATGGTAGAACCATCTCCCCCCATATGCTACAGTGGGTAGAACCATCTCCCCCCATATCCTGCAGATGGTAGAACCGTCTCCCTCCATACTCTACAGGCTACGTCTAGACTGGCATGATTTTCCGCAAATGCTTTTAACGGAAAAGTTTTTCCGTTAAAAGCATTTGCGGAAAAGAGCGTCTAGATTGGCACGGACGCTTTTCCGCAAAAGCACTTTTGGCGGAAAAGTGTCCGTGCCAATCTAGATGTGGTTTTGCGCAAGAAAGCCCCGATCACCATTTTCGCCATCGGATCTTTTTTGCGCAAAACAGTTTTTAGCTGTCTGCACTGGCCCTCTTGCGCAAAAACATTTCCGGAAAAGGGCTTTTGCCCGAACAGGAACGTCAAAGCATTTGCGCAAGAAGCACTGATTTCGGACAGTAGAACATCAGTGCTTTTGCGCAAAATCAAGCTGCCAGTGTAGACAGCTGGCAAGTTTTTGCGCCAAAGCGGCCGCTTTTGCAGAAAAACTTGCCAGTCTAGACGCAGCCTACAGTGTGTAGAACCATCTCCCCTATACTCCACAGGTGGTAGAACTACCTGCCCCATAGCCTATAGGGGGCAGAACCACCTCCAGAGACTTTGGGATAGTTTGTAACTCTCGTCCAGTGCCCCAATGCTCGGAGTCACCCCCCTTCCATTTCTGCCAGGTGGGGGGAGGGCCAGGAGGCAGGCAGGGGTCTGCAATCGGTCCAATGAACATATTGTTATGCCACGAGCCAATGGTGGGCAGATCCCATTGCAAGGTTAGAACCCAAGCAAGACTGGGATGTGAGGAGTTTGGGGCCAGGTCGCCGGCTGGCAGCAATTGGCCGCTCCCCACTGCCTTGGACAGAGCTGCTGTGATATATGCCATCTGGCTCTGTCTCTCCATGTTCAGTCACATCTCTACACATGTACATAAGAACATACAAACAGCCATACTGGGTCAGACAAAAGGTTCATCAGGCCCAGGATCCTGTCTGCCAACAATGGCCAATGCCCCAGAGGGAGTGAACAGAACAGGGAATCAAGTGATCCATCCTCCGCCGTCCATTCCCAGCTTCTCACAAAGTTTAGGGACACCATTCTTACCCATCCTGGCTAATAGCCATTGAGGACCCATCCTCCATGAAATTATCTACCTCTTTTTGGAACTCTGTTAAAGTCCTGGTCTTCACCACATCCACCGGCAAGGAGTTCCACAGATTGACTGCTTGAAAAATACTCTCCTTTGCTTGTTTAAAACCTGCTGCCTATTCATTACATTTTGGTGATCCACTAGTCTGGTGCTGTATGGAATTCTTCTTCTTCTTCTCATTATCTTGCAATGAATCATGACAGTTGTGCTATGTATGGTATCTAAAAAAATGTAAAAACTTCATTTACAAGTTTGATTCCTATCAGAAAGGAATGAATAACGATATCGGCTGTCTTGAACGTTACCTTCCTCATCCTATTGACTTAACCAACCAACCTAACAATGGGTACTTATAGGGGTGCTAATTGTTCTTATCGGCCTCTTGTAACTTGAACAGTCTAATTCAGTACTTTTTTCTTTTTTTTTCTCTCCTCCCCTCCTTTTTTCCCACCCGCCTTCCCTTTTTTATTCTTGGATCTGGACTTTTAATACTCCAGTCATCTGAAGAAGTGGGTTGTACCCACAAAAGCTCATGATACCAGCTACGTGTTTTGTTAGTCTTTAAGGTGCTGCTAGACTATTCATTGTTTTTTAAGTTTTTACAAAAATGCTGTAATTTGCCAAGTAAGATAATCATGTTTATATGCGCATATCACCGTTATATTATGAGCGATAGATATGCAGGGTATGTGTCCATCTCCAAACTTGTGCTGTGTTTCTGGCTGACACTCCGAGAGAGATTGGTATCAGCACTGCCTACCTGGTATGTTGGCCTATCGAGGGTCAGCAGCAGGACAATTAACTCATGGGAAGGCACCAAGACCAGTCCTAATCAATTGGTGGCTCCGGGTGACTGCTCGGCTCGCCCGTAGGGATCCAAGATGGTTTAAAAAAATATACCGGACAAAAATTTGTCAAGCAAAAAAAAAAAAAAAGAGTCAGGGGAGGATTCAGGAGGTCGGGCCGAAATGCAGTCACAGCCCGCCCCTAAGACCGGCTCTGGAAGGCGCCTAGAGATACACCAGGGCTCTGTCTAGACTGGCCAGTTTTTCCGGAAAATCAACTGCTTTTCCGGAAAAACTTGCCAGCTGTCTACACTGGCCGCCTGAATTTCCGCAAAAGCACTGACGATCTCATGTAAGATTGTCAGTGTTCTTGCAGAAATACTATGCTGCTCCCGTTCGGGCAAAAGTCCTTTTGCGCAAAACTTTTGCGCAAAAGGGCCAGTGTAGACAGCTCAGATTTTGTTTTCCGCAAAAAAGCCCCGATTGCGAAAATGGCAATCGGGGCTTTTTTGCAGAAAAGCGCATCTAGATTGGCCATGGATGCTTTTCCACAAAAAGTGCTTTTGCGGAAAAGTGTCCGTGCCAATCTAGACGCTCTGTTCTGCAAATGCTTTTAATGGAAAACTTTTCCGTTAAAAGCATTTCCGGAAAATCATTCCAGTCTAGACATAGCCCTTATGACTCAGGCTTTTCCAGGCCATGTGCGGTGAAGCTTGTGTTTGGGACCAAGGAAGCACACCCACATGGCAGAAGAATGCAAAAGGCAGATGCATTTTGACTTCAGTCCTGATTCTTAGCTCTGGAGTAAATTGTCTACAGATGGAAGTGTTGAACAGAGGCCTGAATGACCCACCCAAGCTGTGAATGCGTTCCGGAGGGACGTTCAAGCCAGCAAACTCACCAATATTGCCAAGATACTGCTACACAGACTTGTATTCTTGTATGTATCTGAGTTCCTTATAATTTAACAACTCTCTTCTTGTTCTTTCTTTTTTCTTTAGAATAAGCCTTTGGCTTTCAGCCCGAAGGGGATTGGCTGGCAGCATGGTTTTTTTTGGTTCAGATCCAGTCTAATATTGACCCATCAATGTGGCTGGATCACGGGGTTCAGAAGAACACATTGGCTGTGTCTAGACTGGCCAGTTTTTCCGGAAAATCAGCCGCTTTTCCGGAAAAACTTTCGAGCTGTCTACACTGGCTGCTTGAATTTCTGCAAGAACACTGCCATCCTACTGTAAGAAATCAGTGATCTTTGCGGAAATACTATGCTGCTCCCGTTCGGGCAAAAGTCCCTTTTGCGCAAAACTTTTGCGCAAAAGGGCCAGTGTAGACAGCTCAGATTTGTTTTGTGCAAAAAAGCCCCGATCGCGAAAATGGCGATCGGGGCTTTTTTGCGCAAAAGTGCGTCTAGATTGGCACGGACTCTTTTCTGCAAAAAGTGCTTTTGCGGAAAAGCGTCCGTGCCAATCTAGACGCTCTTTTCCGAAAGTGCTTTTAACGGAAAAACTTTTCTGTTAAAAGCATTTCCGGAAAATCATGCCAGTCTAGACGCAGCCAATGTATAGAGAGCAGAGTTTTAAAATTAATTTCTCACTGTGCAGGTGGAACCTCGCTAGTCCAGAACTCTCCAGTCTGGAAACATCTGTGGTCCACCATGATTTTAGTGGTGTCCACTTTTCCTGGGAGTGGCCAAGTTTCCCGCGGTCCCATGACGTTTGTTTACAGCCACCAGTCCTGGCTCAGTGTTCTGTGCTGTGATTTGGCTCTAATTGACCCTTAAAGAGCCCAGTAAGCAGTGAAAGTGTTGGTAATGCTGCTAGAGAATGTTGACCTCCCGTGGTCTGGAAAATTCTCTCGTTTGGAACCAGTCGGGTCCCGAGGGTTCCGGACTGGAGAGATTCACTCTGTACTGGATCTTGGTGCTGATCGGGGGCCAGAGACATGTGATGCAGTAAAGGGGGTTGGGTGACTGGTTTTTCAGCTTCTTGAGAACCAGTGTGGGGAATCAGAAACCCGGTGCGTGTCTCATCGGTGTGTTTAACTTCTGCGTTATCCGTGAGAGCTGGGAGTATCTTTTGCAGCCTGCCTTGCCCTTGGCATTTCTACAGAGGGCTGTCCCAGGCACGCCTAGCCACACCACACCTAGTTCTCGTGTTCTGAGAAGGAGTAAATAGCATGTCCAGATCCCCTTTCTTCACACCAGTCGTGAGTTTGTCACATCCACCCTTTGTCGCCACTTTTCCAAGCTGAAAAGTCTCATGAATCTCTTCAGACAGAAGTTGTTCCAAGTCCCTGATCCCCTTTGCTGTCCCTTTCGGAGCCTTTTCCAGGCCCAATCTATATTGTTTTGAGATGGGGTGACTGCACGTGCATGCAGCACTCAAGATGTGCTCCCGCCATGCTGAAGAGGCAGTATGTGTTCTGCTCTGTCCCTTTCTGGATGATTCCCAACACTCAGTGGCTACGTCGAGACTGGCATGATTTTCTGGAAATGCTTTTAACGGAAAAGTTTTCCGTTAAAAGCATTTTCAGAAAAGAGCATCTGGATCGGCACGGACGCTTTTCCGCAAAAGCACTTTTTGTGGAAAAGCGTCCGTGCCAATCTAGACGCGCTTTTCTGCAAAAAGCCCCGATCACCATTTTTCGCGATTGGGGCTTTTTGCGGAAAACAAATCTGAGCTGTCTACACTGGCCCTTTTGTGCAAAAGGACTTTTGCCCGAATGGGAGCAGCATAGTATTTCTGCAAGAACACTGACAATCTTACATGAGAGCATCAGTGCTTTTGCTGAAATTCAAGTGGCCAGTGTAGACAGCTAGCAAGTTTTTCTGGAAAAGTGGCTGATTTTCCTGAAAAACTGGCCCGTCTAGCACAGCGAGTGTGCTTTTCTGATGGCTGTGTTTGGAGAGCTGGCCACAGAGGTGCCAAGAGCTGTTTGAGAGAGCATAGGGTGGAAGCAGGGATGTTCCTGGAGGGTTGTGAGGCCTGGGGTGGGCATGACAAACACCCTTCCAGGACCATTGCACCAGCCACCCCATAGTGCTCCTGAAGTATATATGGAGATATACCTATCTCATAGAGCTGGAAGGGACCTTGAGAGGTCATTGAGTCTAGTCCCCTGCCCTCACAGCAAGGCCAAGTACCATCCCTGACAGATTTTGCTCCAGATCCCTAAGTGGCTCCCTCAAGGATTGAGCTCACAACCCTGGGTTTAGCAGGCCAATGCTCAGACCACTGAGCTATCCCTCCCTCCTTGCAAGTATAAAGCTGGCGTGGTTGCATCCATTTGCCGTACCCTAGATACAACTCTGGACATAAGACAAAAAAGTCCAATACTCTTGCTCCACAGAGTGGCTCAGGGTTAATGTGACAATCATGCGTCTCCCTCCTGGGAGGGGCACGTGGAGCGGCGCACGATCTGAACGTCCATTTTTGCTTCCGTCCATCTCCGCTTCCCTACCCTGCAGGTGCCCGGTGCAGAACCAGCCAGGGATCGTCTGCACAGGACACGAAGGAAACACACAGTTAAAGGCACCAGCAGGACACGAAGGAAACACACAGTTAAAGGCACCAGCAGGACACGAAGGAAACACACAGTTAAAGGCACCAGTCTACTTACCACAGGGCTACGACAGACGAGCACCATCAGTATTACTTCTGGAAGGTGCACACAGCCCCATGTCTTTACCAATGGTGAGGCACATGCCCTATCTCCCCTTTATCATAACTATTCACCTGCCCCCGTGTCCCCACTCCGCATAGAAGGTCGGACAGACACGGGCCTTCTCAGACGATAAGCACTTTGCCAGGTAATGCTAACTCATCCAAGTTGCCTCTGTATAAATCCATGGCACGTCCAGATTCTGAATACTGCGTACGGATGTGGTCGCCTCCTCTCAAAAAAGATATGTTGGCATTGGAAAAGGTTTGGAAACAGGCAACAAACATGATGAGAGGTTTGGAACGGGTCCCATATGAAGAGAGATTAAAAAGACTGGGACTTTTCAGCTTAGGAAAGAGGGGACTAAGGGGGGGATATGATAAAAGTCTATACAATCATGACTGGTTTGGAAAAAGTGAACAAGGAAAAGTTTTTTTATTTGTTCCCATAACATAAGAACTAGGGGTCATCCAATGAAATGAATAGGCCACAGGTTTAAAACAAACAAAGGAAGTTTTTCTTCACACAGCGCACGGTCAACCTGTGGAACTCCTTGCCAGAGGATGTTGCGAAGACCAAGACTTTAACAGGGTTCCAAAAAGGACTAGTTAAATTCATGGTCCATCAATATTTATTAGCCAGGATGGGTAGGAACGGTGTCTCTCACCTCTGTTTGTCAGAGGCTGGAAATGGATGACAGGAGAGGGATCACGTAATGATTCCCTGTTCTGTTTACTACCTCTGGGGCATCTGGCATTGGCCACTGTCAGAAGACAGGGCACTGGTCTAGATGGACCTCTGGTCTGACTCATTCTGGTCATTCTTATGTTTTTATGTTCTATAAATAGAAGAGCTAAGTGTCAGCTAGAAGTATGACTGAGGGAGTGAGAAATGAACCAAGGGAATGTACGTTAGAATGTAAATAGTAGCTCTGATGTGAAATTAATATTAAAATATGAAAATCTGGCTGACTATTAGGAACTGTTCCCTGAGCGTGATGGTGCTTAGGGTGTTTCCATTGTAATCTGAGGAGCAAATACTTCACTTTATTTATCTTAGCACAGCTAAAAATAACTGGGCAGATGAAATGGGAAGGGCTTTAGCATGAGCTATGCAAGCAACCAGCTGGAATGGGTTACCCACTTTCCGGTGGTCATATTGGGGGGTCCTGTGAAAGCCTCCGTATTTCTGCACCTCTGCAGCAGAGGGGAAGCCAAGTTAGTCTGTAACTGGAAAAACTTAAAAACAACGAATAGTCTAGCAGAACTTTAAAGACTAACAAAACATGTTGATGGTATCATGAGCTTTTGTGGATACAGCCCACGTCTTGAGATGAATGGAGTATTAAAAGTCCAGTTCCAAAATAAATGGGAGATGGGAAGGGGGAAGGGGCAGGAGAGAAGGAAGGAAAAAAACAAAATAGTGAATTAGTGTATAAAGCTGATAGAGATGGTGCAAATTATACCTTAGTGTATAAAAGTATGGTACACCCATATCTTGAGTACTGTGTACAGATGTGGTCTCCTCACCTCAAAAAAGATATTTTGGCCTTGGAAAGGGTTCAGAAAAGGGGAACTAAAATGAGGAGGGGTTTCGAATTGGTCCCATATGAGGAGAGGCTAAAGCGATTGGGACTTTTCAGTTTGGAAAAGAGGAGACTGAGGGGGGATAGGATAGAGGTCTATAAAATCATGAGTGATATGGAGAGGGTGAATAAAGAAAAGTTATTCATTAGTTCCCATAATATAAGGACTAGAGGACACCAAATGAAATTAATGGGTAGCAGGTTTAAAACTAATAAAAGAAAGTTCTTCTTCACACAGCGTGTAGTCAACCTGTGGAACTCCTTGCCAGAGGAGGCTGTGAAGGCTAGAGCTATAACAGGGTTTAAAGAGAAGCTAGATAATTTCATGGAGGTTAGGTCCATAATAGGATATTAGCCGGGGGTAGGAATGGTGACCCTGGCCTCTGTTTGGCAGAGGCTGGAGAGGGATGTCACGAGACAAATTGCTTGATTGTTGTCTTCGGTCCACCCCCTCTGGGGCATCTGGCACTGGCCACTGTCGGCAGACAGGCTACTGGGCTACTGGGCTAGATGGACCTTTGGTCTGACCCAGTACGACTATGCTTATGTTCTTATTCTTACGTACCCATTGTTTGGTTGGTTAAGTCATTAGGATGTGGAAGGCAGTGTGCTAGCCAGGTAATATCTCGATCCATATCTTTGTGATGGGTCCCAAACTTGTAAATGACATTAAGTTCCAACACTTCCCTGTGTATTTGGCTTGCGGAATTGGCCTGGCAGAACAGGGTGACTTTGAGATCCATTAATGAGTGCCCAGGCAGGTTAAAGTGTTCTCCAGCAGGTTTCTGTGTGTTGTCTTTTTGGATATCTGATTTGTGTCCATTAATTCTTTCCTGTAGAGACTGTCCAGTTTGGCCAATATCCATGGCAGAGGGGCATTGTTGGTATTTGATGGCATAGATCACATTAGTGGATGCGCCGTTAAATGAGCCACTGGAGCAGGAGTTACTCCTCTGGATACTTTGGATATATGTGCAATTCCCGCTCCGTTCCTGAAGATGGCAAACACACACCATTTTAGATACCAGCAGGTAGCATGAACATGAAGCCATACATGGGTGAAAATGTGTGCATATCTTTCATCCCTTCCTGTGTTTTAAAATTACAAGTCCACTTAATTGTGCATAATATACAACCATCTATTTCTCCTGAGGCTCTAGGAAGATCTACAAATCACTCAGGCTTTGCTCTTGTGGTTTTTGTTGCCACTACGGAAATCTGGATAGAAATCGATCCTTGTATCTTTCCATTGAAAGGAAGGTTTATTCGCCAGATAATCCATAGGCACTTGGCATTATCCGTTACTCAAGGAGCTCGGTGCTTTGTTTCATGGTGTGATGTCACTGGTTACAACGAGGTAGGATCTGGCTGCAGAAGACGTCACAGGAAGAAGTCTTAGGCTATCAGGGTGAGCGGTTGTGCCTGGAAATTTGGGGTAGCCCAGGTGTGTATCAATGAAAGAAGTATGCTTTGCATTCCAACGTTGGAGTAACAATCAGAGCAGGTGGCTTGTAGACATTGCAGCAAGGCGGGCCAGACGGCAGAGAGAGAGATGCTTAGGACTTGAGGAACAGCCTGGGATTTCTCAGAATGTTTCTAGAAGTGCAGAAAAATCACAAAGGGGAACTCGAATTCTGTTCTACACACTGATCTCAGGGTTCGGATTGGCTTCCAGACCTGGAAAGGGAGTCATTAGAGGAACTCTGGTGTGGTTACATCGTGTAATAGCTACACTGAGCTATAGTGTTCGCACAGTTACTGTAGGGCTGGGAAATCCTTCTTCTTTAGAGATTGAGCCAACGATCTTTGGCACTGGTGCATGCGGTAGGATCACCCCCTCTGGGAGAGAGCCGGATCTCACAAGCCTCTGACTCTCTGGATAACGCCTATTAGGGCTAAGAGACACGGTATCATAGAATCGGAAGAGACCTCAGGAGGTCACCAAGGTTCCAACCCCCTTCCCAAAGCAGGACCAAGTTCAACTAAATCTTCCTAGCCAGGGATTTGTCAGGTGGGGATTTAATGCAGCATCAGCACTTTAGTGTTTCGTGTGTGCGAATGTATATAAAGTTAAAGACACACAGGGAGAAATAACACACAGTCATAGAACACTAGAACTGGAAGGGACCTTGACAGGTCATCAAGTCCTGTCCCCTGCCCTTACGGCAGGACCAAGCACCATCTGGATCATCCCTGACAGGTGTCTGTCTAACCTGTTCTTAAGTATCTCCAGGGACAGGGATTTCACAACCTCCCTAGGCAACTTATTCCAGTGTTTCTCCACCTGGATAGTGAAGAAGTTTTTCCTAATGTCCAACCTCAACTTCCCTTGCTTCAATTTAAGCCCATTGCTTCTTGTCCTACGCTCAGAGGTCAAGGACAATTTTTTCCCCCAGGAAGGAAAGAGCTGTGTCAGAGCCTGCAGTGGCCGGGACTCAAACCTAAACCAACTGTTTAGAAGACAGCCATGCTAACCACTATACCACCAACACCCCCCTGCTCATTTCACAAGACACCTGTTTGACCTTGAGTGTTCCCACAAAGGTCAGGGGAGAGTCTGACATTCCCAAATAGGAGCCTTTGTCTTCCATGCCCAGGCTCTCTCTAGCCAGCCTGACCAGCGTGGGAGAACCCCCCCGCTGCATCACACATGGTCCTGCTGGAAACTGGGACATCAAGGTATCACAACTTGATGCTCACTGTGCCTGGTAACTGGCAGGTAGCTAGCTTGATTTCGGAGCGTTGTGGGTCTGGGAAGCTCTCCAGAAGGTGGTGCTGTTGCACCATCCCTGGTGCCCCGGTGGTTTTGGGGATAAGAGCAGCCCGGTGTAGCAAGCCTGTTTGTTCAACATCCCAGCCACTCCCGCCCATCAAAAATGCATCTGACATTTTTTGTCATTTTGCTAATTGCTGCGCTCGTTTGGTTGTAATAGATTCGGTGCGTGGGATCCCTGCCAGGGGCTGCAGAGGAGCCTGGCGCGTCTCCGGGTGGTTGGCAGGAGGAGACGGGAAAGGACTTTCTTTCTTGGAGCTCTGCTGTTGGGGGAAGTGGCAGAAGGCAGGAATTCTGCCCAGCTCCCTGGGGTCTCACCGTGCTTTCCTGGCATGGGCAAAGCGTGAGCAACCAAGAGCAGAAACGCCTGGCCCAGGCACACACAGTGGCTGATCGGGGAACAGAATCCAGACCCCTGGGCGCTCAGGCGTGGGTTCTAACCAGCAGGGTGCCTCCTACCTGTGCAGGGCTAGTGATGCTTTTGATCACCCATGTTCGGAGCAGGTTGGGTGGCATCTAGGGTTTGATTGAGCAGATTTTGTAGAGTGAGGGCCGATCTCACACATGGGACAGCCAGAATGCCCTGGCTGGGGTGTGGGGCGTGAGCATCCACCCTGCACAGGGGGTGTGGCTACGTTGGCTCCTCCCCCTTGGCTCTGGCTGATGGTCTGATGCGGATGCTGGGAGGTAGTACATGCTACATACCTTAAGGCCGAGGCCAAACGTAGAAGGCTTCATAGGAATGCACAGGCGGGTACTTTTAAACGGGCAGACCTCTTAAAGCCATCACTGCTAGTGCAGGGGGAGTGAAAGACAGATGGGCAAGAGCTGCTTATAACAGCTAGGTAGATGCCTAGGTAGCCTACCCCCCTCGTAACATGGGATGGCCCGGAAGGCACCCCAGCCTCAGTTTCCCTTCTCTCCAGTGGCTGAGAATAAGTGTATTAATATGGACACCTCAACTCACAAATCACTTCCTGCCTTCTTTGACTCCAGGCTCGTCATCAGTTCTCATCCTCCAGTCTGGAGGGCTCTCAGACTTACCGCCAGACTCCCCCAGGCTCCCCTCCACTTCTGGCAGCTAGGTGGCCTCTCTTACAGCCCACCTGCAGGTCAGCTGACCAGTCACAGGAATGCTGGCCTAGTCTCTCCTGAAGGTGATAGAGAATAAGACAGAGACTATCCAGGAGCGGCTCGAGGAGAGCTGCCGGCAGCTGGCGTCCTAGGCGGAATGCACAACCGGCACCCCAGCCTCCATAGCCCTCAATGGCGTGACATCATCATTGGGCGCCGCGTTTAATGCGGCGCCCTAGGCAACTGCCGAGGTTGCCTACATCCACGGGCCATCCCTGAGAATATCGTATTGCCTCCGTATAACTCCCTGGTACGTCCGCAGCTTGAACACTGTGTACAGACGTGGTCGCCTCATCTCCAAAAAGAGATCTCGGCATTGGAAAAGGTTCAGAAAAAGGTCAACAAAAATGATGAGGGGTTTGGAATGTGCGCCATAAGAAGAGAGATTAGAAAGACTGGGACTTTTCATCTTAGAAAAGAAGAGACTCGGGCGAATATGAGAGAGGTCTATGAAATTATGACCGGTGTGGAGAAAGTGAATATGGAAAAGTTATTTACTGGTTCCCAAAGAACTAGGGGTTGCCAAATAAAATTACTAGGCTTAAAATAAACAAAAGAAAGTTTTTCTTCACACAGTGCACAGTCAACCTGTGGAACTCCTTGCCACAGGATGATGTAAAGACCAGGACTTTTACGGGGGTCAAAAAAGAACTAGATACATTTGTGGAGGTGAAGTCCATCAATGGCTATTAGCCAGGATGGGTAGGAATGGTGTCCCTGGCCTCTGTTTGCCAGAGGCTGGGAATGGGTGACAGGGGAGGGATCACTTGCTGATTCCCTGTTCTGTTCACTCCCTCTGGGGTATCTGGCATTGGCCACTGTTGGCAGACAGGATCCTGGGCTAGATGGATCTTGGGTCTGACCTAGTGTGGCTGCTCTTATGTGACGTGTGTCCTTTTGTTGATTTTCAGCAGCGAGTTTGTCTGATGTTTTAGAACTCGGGTGAAACTCCAGAGAATTGCGTCATAACGAACGCGAGAAACATCCCCCCGAGAGCAAATGAGCACCTGATGTGACTGGCCTTTTGGTGTTTCCACGTGCTGTGAATTTTTATGAGCTCAGGGCGCAGCTCGCAAGGCTAAACATTGGGTTTTTGCTGGCTTGGAGATACCCCTTCATTTTTGATGCAGGAGAAAATTGTCCAGGTGCAAGAGTGTTAAATTCACTCTGGTCTTTTTCTTGCACTGAAGAAAAGATTTTCTTCCACCTTGATGTCCTATGTCACATGGGCTACTAGGGTGATGAGGGCGGTCGGAGAAAACAGCTAGAATAGACAATAGGAATTCCAATTAATATCTGTCATTTCCTTCCGCTAAAAACAGTTTGCTGCAAAACCCATTAGAAAACCCCTGCGTGTCTCAGAGCTGTGATGCAAATAGAAGCGATGCTGGCTATTGCCCACATGAAAGGCGGCCCGTTGTGCACATGGGGAGGGCTGGATTCCAGTTACTTCTGCTGTCCCCTTTGTTTATTCTCCAGCGGGTGCGCATTACAGTGGCAAAGGGTATACATTTAGGGCAGGGGCGGGCAATCATTTTTGATGGGTGGGGGCTACTCCAACATTTTGTTAAGTGATCAAGGGCCGCACTTTTCTATGGAGGGGCTGCAGTGATCGGGAGAGAGTGGATTTCAGCATCCTGGCAAAAGGAAGAAAGCAGCAAAATACACACCCTGGACTTCAGAAAAGCAGACATTGAGAACTGATGGGCAGGATCCCCTGGGATGCTAACATGAGGGGGAAAGGAGTCCAGAAGACCTGGCAGCATTTTAAAGAAGCCTTATTGATGGCTCAGGAACAAACCATCCCGAGGCACAGTAAGAAAAGCAAACACGGCAGGTGACCAGCTTTGCTTAGCAGTGCAATCCTTGGCGAGCTTCAACACAAAAAGGAAGCTGAATTTTAGCTCATGTGGGAGAGGTGCATACACAAAGGGTATGTCTACACTAGCCCCCTAGTTCGAACTAGGGAGGCTAATGAGGGCGACCGAAATTGCAAATGAAGCGCAGGATTTAAATATCCCGTGCTTCATTAGCATGTTCCTGGGTGGTCGCCATTTTGGAAATTGACTAGCCCGGAATAATTGCTCGTGTCTACACACGGAAGTGAAACAGGAGTGGTAAGAGAGGGCTTCTTCTACGCTCTTTTTTAACAGATGTAAGCTCTCTTGCACAGCAGCTCTTGCGCAAGAGGGCAGTGTGGACACTCAGCAGGGATTTCTTGCGCAAGAAAGCCCTATGGCTAAAATGGCCATCAGAGCTTTCTTGTGCAAGAAAGCATCCACACGGCCATGGGTACTCTTGCACAAAAGGTCAGCTTGCACATGGCAG